>NW_020449719.1:432889-559567 GCF_003343035.1 Apteryx rowi | reverse complement strand
CCGGCAGGGCTGCGGCGGGCAGCGAGGCGGACGTCGGCCCGGGCAGTCATGCTGCGCTGCGGGCTCCTTCTCCTGCTTTCGCTCTTCTCTCTCCTCGCCCGAGTCGGAGGTGAGGCGGCCTCGCTGCGGGGCTTCTGGGCCGCGCCGGGCTGGGGGGTCCCCAGTGCCCGGGGGAGAGGGGGCAGCGGCGAGCTCCCCCCTCCCCCCGGGCCCCGCGGCCGCCCGCCTGGCCCCGCGGTGCGGTGCGGCGCGGCGCGGTGCGGGCCCGGGGCGGGCGCGGGCGGCGGCGGCGGGCGCGGAGCCGCGGCGGGGAGGCAGCGCTGCCGCTTCTTCGCTTTATTTTCGCTAAGCGGCAAAGTGTTCCCCACCTCTGCCTGCCTCCCGGGCTGGGAGTCCCGTTTTTAATCTCTCCGGTTCTTTCGCCGTTCCTCACCTGACGAATACGTGCTTTCGTAGGGCCCTTTGGCTCGGGGTGGCTTTCTTAAGTACAGCTGCGCGTTTCGGCGCGGCCGGGGAGCGCGACTTCAGTTTAGCTTCCATTTTAGGAAAGAAAACAGTGTTATGATAAATTTAGGGCAGCAGTTACTCACCAGAAGGTTCGCCTTCACGTGCCAGCCTTATTCGTTTGATGCGGGGAAACTCCAGTGCAAAACACTCCGGCGTAATTTCTGAGAGCTTCTTAGGGCTTCAGTATGYTTATGGGTCAATTTTCTTCTGCCTTGATCAGAACAGTGTGCAGGTAGTACTGTATTCGTATCTGGTGTAAGGCAATGCACTGGGTGGAGGGATTCCTTGTTTGGAGGCAAAGTAGTTCCCACTACTGCTTTTTTTTCAGGACAAAGCTAATTGCCAGACTCCTAAATTTGGAATATGCAATTGCGCAATGCAAACTGTTGCTTCTCATGGATGTAACTTTTCTCTTATTTCTAAGAAACACTTTTTTTCTTGCTACGTTAGTAAGCATGCTTAACGCTATGCCTAGGCAATTTTTTGTCAAGTACTTTGCAAAAGTGACTTTTCAAATTTTAAAACTGTGCATCTCTTCATTGTGGGAGAGAAGGAGAAACTACCAGTTCCTAGCTTTGMCTGGAAGGTATAGATACTGTGGCATATGGATAAGCAGTTTGGCTTCAAGCCTGCTTGAATTCAGTAATCCTGCTGTGGCCTTGTTGCAGTCTTAATTGCTAGGTTGGCCAATCTGAATTCTTGGAAAAATAGTATAATTTTATAATAACTGACTGAAAAACTGACAGATGATTCATACTCCTATAACTGAGATATCATCTCACTACTTGTTTTTGAAAACTTGCTCCTCTATTTCTGTAAACAGTCCTCACAGTCTTGGACAACAAGACCTTTGGTGTAATGATCTTAAGATACGGAGATATTYGGGACCACTCAAAATTAGGCTTTCTAAACTTACTACTTATAATTTTTGAGATGAATACCATCTGTCCAGTTTCTGCTTCACTGGAGGAAAAGTGTACAAAGTCTTCCTTCAAGCTTTGTGCTTGGGCTTCTGAAGAAAAGGATGATAAATTTTTAAAAGATAACTTTTCAAAAGCTAGTTAACTTACCGGGCTAGTGGTTAATGGCCATAATATGAACTAAGTAGATGAGTTATTAAGTTAAATGCTTCTCTTTAAACAATTTGAAGAATTCAAGAACTGCTGAGAATGTCAGTCTGATGAGGGTGGGGCAGTCTGAGGCAGTTTCAAATTTGTGCTGCTGCATCTTTGGTTAAAATATAGGTAAAATCTGAATTACATATTTTGAAAGCTTAAATGTCACTGTTAGTAGGCTGTCTGTATTCTAAATTAACAACATTGCTCTAAAAATTAAGGATTTTACTCCACAGCTGTTGTGTAACTTTGGACTTGAACAGTCATTCGGTTTCATTTGAACTACTGGCTCTCACAATTAAAGCATGTATGTCTGTGGCCTTGTGAGTGGTTTTTATTATCTTAGGCACTTGAAAGCTGTGTCAATGTTAAAACAATATGCAGAATATCATGAGGATTTGAATCCGTTATTAAGCAATGGTGAACTTTGTTATTTGAGCTTGCCTAAAAGAAGAGCTTGCGGTTTTAACCTTGCAACTGGTATTTAGGTATTTGCCAAGTATGAGCTCTTCAAGTCAGGCTAAGCTAGAATTTAGGTGTCCGTGGGGCTGAATCCAGAGGAAGGCTGTGAGTTTATACATTGTGCCTTGAGCTAGTCTAACAGCCTGTCACTGCTAAGAAGTGGGATTTTCCCATTTCTCTCCTTCTGTGTTTGGTCTGGTGCCCACCAGACCCTGTGCTCAGATGATTCAACTGAAGTCAGCAAATGACTAATTTGGTGCATTGAATCTCTTCTGCAGTGTCTGACGGGTGTCAGAGCCAGCACAGGGGCGTGGCAGGACTGAACATCTGGGAGTGGAAATGAGACTGGGGGGGGGGGGCAGAGGGGGGAGAGAGGGAAGCAGACTTCCTGCTCTGGCCAGTGGTGAGTCATCAGATTGGCTCAGCCACCTTAAATCTGCAACCACCAATTTAGCCCAAGATCTAACTTTTAGCCATCTGTTTTTTTCAGAGCAGAATGAAAAAAATAGTAGGCACCAGGTCTCCTGTACAATGTACAGGAAGAGTTCAGCACCTCAGAAGAACTTTAAAAAACAAACAAACAAAMAAAAAAAACCACCCAGTGATGAGCAGCAAAAAATGGCTAGAGCTTGCACATAGACACAAAGTTTTGCTTCTGTACTGCAGAAAGATCAAGGCATAAAAAGGAGTTTGCTTACTGCACATGTAGAGTCTGGGTTCAAGGGTACACATTTTAAGTATTCTCTGCAAGCATTGAATAGAGCTTGTTGATTGAAACATAGTTTCCACTAGAAATAGTTGTGGTATTGAATAATAGGAGGTGAGCAAAATACTTGCCTGGGAACTGAGGTATCTGTGTTGTAAGATCTGTAGCCTAAGGTGAATTAAAGGCAGAGATCCCTGCTTCCTGGAACTGCTGTAACTACGTAGCTATGAGTAGAAGAAAAGAAATACCTGTGCCACTAATTTTTTGTTGAGGCAAGTCAGTACTGAGAAAAATTACTAGTTAAATGAGAGGTGGTTAAAGGAGCCTGTCTGTAATCTAGCAGTTAGAGCTTTTAGCTGGAATAGAGAGGGAGAACAGGGACTCCTGGAGACCGATCTCTGCTTTGCAGGTTGTGGAGTTGTTTGCCTTTTAAATTTGATTTAAAAAAAAGAAAAAGCTTTCTTTAATTAAGCACTTTTATAGTGGTGCTAGTGCACATACTTGGCAGCATGAACTTGAAAAACGCAGCACGTGTTGTTCCATGCTTGTTTCCTCTAGTTTGAAATGGTTGGGATTTTATATGTGGCGTTATTCATATAAAATGGCCACTACACTGCTAGATCAAAATGACATCACTGCAATAAACTGCTACAGCTTTCTGTAGTTGCAACGATTTAACTTGGCAAGAGTTAAGCATGACTTAACCTAGCCAAAGCCTGGCCGCTGTCCAGCCAAAACCAATTTCAGTATTTTCCTGATGTTACTGTGGTATGTGTGATAGGTTTGCCCTCACTAAAGGATTGTTTTAACTCTTGTCTTTCCTGAACCTCTCACTGCAGTAAATTTGCATTTCATCAGGTGACAGTTGTGTTAGCGAAATGCTGTAATAATAGTAATCTTTAACAGTTAAGGTCATCTTGACGGGGCAGGCATCGTTTTTTTTAGTCACACTGCTTTTCCATGCTCTGGCACAGGAACCTACTCTTCAGAGTCTAGCAGAAGTGTGTGGAGAGAATGTCACAAGAAGAACAGTCTTGAGTTGGGGAGCTTCTCTTTTGACTTACTGCGAGTTAACACAACTGTCTAATCCCTGATTCAGATATTGAGAAAACATAAATGATGAAACAAACACTCAGAAGTAAACACCTTTCCTCCCCCTTCCCAGGCTCAACTTAAGCCAAACACTTGTCCTCCCCTTCTTCTTAGTCTCACTTCCTTGATTTTCGCCGCTGGTTACACTCAAGTGTGTCCCAATTTCTTCAGTGAGGTGACAGGTTGTGTGAGAGGTTGGGGTTGGTGTGTAATGGTCTCTTTCTGCTGCTCTTCTGTGCTTTTTACTAGTTTACCTGTGCTGCTCTGTGCTTCTCAGTGTCCCTGCCCCATCACGGGTTGCCTGTGGTCCCTCAGGGGTGTCCTCTTTGGCATGGAGCCTCTCCTTCTGAGAGTGTGTCTCCAGCCACATGTGTCCTCAGCAGTCTCTCTCTCTTTCTGTGGCTCCCAGAGTGTCTCCTCACTTGTTTCCTGCCCCAATGGCTGCTGTTCCTTCTTAAATATGTTTGAGTGGGGCACTCTGTGCTGCTCTGACTGGTTGGAGTTTTGGTGGGYGACAGCTGTTTACAGTGGTTTCAGAACTGGCTGAATCTGGCTGTGACTGACACAGGGCAGTCCGTGGCCTCCTCCCACACAGGTCACCACTGCAGCCCACTGCTTCCAAAACTCTGTCATTTATGCCTAATGCATCCCACTCCTCACCTCTGCAAAACACGTATTTAAGAAAACTGGAATGAATATAAATCCCTTATAAACCCTACTTTTAACATCACCCCAGTCTTAACATTCATTACAAACTCTACCCTTCCTTCCTGCAGAGGAGACAAGAGATTAACACAGTAACAATGTGTAGGTACCCTCGCTAAAACCCTTTCAGCCATTTCTGCACCATGTTAGTGACCAGCCCAGAGTCTGTACATACATATACTGAGGGTCACTGCTGCTTCTGAGCGTATTCCAAGGTGATTCTCACAGCCATTACTTCTGCAAACTGTCTGGAGCCTCTGGTCCCTTTGCAGATGGCAGCTTCTCCTGTGGAGGGGTCTGAGCAGCAGCTCACCATCCTGTTGTGATTTTACAGGATCAGTTGGTAAACAACATCCACTGTTTACTTTCAGCACTTAATTTGTCGTATGCTGGGGCTTCAATAGCCTGAGGAGTTTGATCTATTGTTCATTTGCTGGCCACTGACTAATCAGATCAACTAGTCCCAGTCTGGGGACTGAACTAATATGTTCCTGCTCAGTAAATGCAAGGACCCATTTTTGCCAGGCAGAGGTGGTTACTTTTCTCCTGGTCAGTTTTGAATTGCTGAACATAAAATTCAGGACAGTCTGGGACATAATTAGAGTGGCTGTTCTGTGCCTAACAATTCAGTAACACTCAGAACACTCTCAACTGCAGCCAGGACCTTCTGTTCCAGAGGGATGGTTATTTTCTGCTCCTTTSTAGCCTTGACTCCAGAATCCCAGTGGCCTCCCTCTCCTCTCTTGAGAGGCTCGTTGTCACAAACTCCATACATTGCTTTTCTTATCTGCGCTGGCATAACACATATTTTTACATCATTACTTTCCCAGTTCAGTCCTAATGCAATTGCATGGGCTATTTCTTACTTGATCTGCTTAAAAGCTTGCTCTTATTCCTTTTCCCACGCGAAGTGACTGTTTTTATAGGACACATGATATAAGGGTTTGGTCAGTTGGCTGTAACCGGGGACAGGCATACACCAAAATCCAGTAACATGCAAGAGGCTTGGGTTTCTTGTTTAATGTGCAGGGGTCCACTGCACTTATCCAAGTAATTTGTTCAGCTGAGATATGTCTCCACCCATCTTGCCTCTACACACCTGAAAACTGTATTTCTCAGGTCTGCCTTTTACTTTGAAGCACTTAATGGCAAATCCAGCTTTGAGAAAGATGATGATTACCTGTGGCCCGTTACTTAGTGCTTCTTTTGAGGTAGTTCCTCCAATCAATACATCATCAATATTGTGAAAACAATCTCCAGAGATATGTTGCTTTARAGTTTTGCAAATGGTGCCATTGTGGATGGTAGGGCATTGTTTCCACCCCTGTGGCAGCCAGTTGTGTGTATACTGCATACCTTTCCAGGTGAAGGCAAACTGGGGTCTCATTTCTTCAGCCAGAGGGACTGAAAAGAAAGCATTTGCAATACTGGTTGTATACCAGGTATGTTCTTTGGTTCTAAGCTTGTACAAGAGCTGCAGCATGCCCGGAACTGCAGCGGCTAATAGGGGTGTGACTTTATTCAAAGCTCTATTGTCTGCTGTTAATTCTCCACTAGACTTCTGTACAGGCCAAACAGGACTGTTGTAAGGTGAAGGTGTTTGAAACCTCCTCCCTTGTTTTTTCAGAGAATCAGTTAATTTTTGAATTTCACCAGTGTCCTGCCCCTCAGTCAGTTCAATACTGCTTTCAGCAAATTATTTGCCAAGGGAACAACAACTAGGTCTAAGCACATGCAACAGTGTTGGGGTCAGTAGAGCCCTGCAGCTGGCTCTCTCCTGGGCAAAACACACTGCCTGCTCCAAAAGCCCAGAGCCTTCTTCCTGTCCTATCTGTCCATCTGTCGTGGTCAAGAAAATCAGTCCCCAGGATGACTGGGGCATTGAGCCAGTGGCAACATGTAGTGGCTACCAATTCTGTTTATTCAAACTGATGCTGCGTTCTACTTGAGTTAGGCATGTCCCTCCCCCAGTTACTCTGTGAATAACTGCTCATTCGTCATGGCCATGTAGGAGGGCAATAAGGCGTGTTGAGCACTGATACCTGATAGGACATGAAGTTGTTGAGGCAAAGGGGTGCCTGGCCACCCTTCCCCAGATAGTCCAATAAATTTGGTTATCCCTATTTGCTGCCAGGCCAGCAGCAGGGCCTCCCTAACGCAGTAAATTCTAACCAGTTATCACAACAGTATGTGGCTGAGAGGTTAGGGCAGGATAAGCTTATCATCTAACTGAGCTCTGACTCTCCCATGTGTTCACGGTTCCTTAGCTCACAGTGCTAGATCTCCAAAGGGCTTTCCGTTCTACTCAGTCATATCCTCTCCTTTTTCATTCACAAACATCCTAAGTCCCAGTACATAGACAGGACAGGAACATGCTGAATATCCATTCTTTCCTGACGTTTTTCAGTAGGTTTATGACACTGCTGGATTCTCAGTATTATCCCTGGCCTTCCTGCCAATCTTATGGCATGCTCCCTCCAATATGGTACATACAGGTTGCTCCTTGATCAACAAGGTGTTCCACCAGGTTATAGGGCAATACTGGAAGGGTGTTAGTAATTGTGCCTGCCATYAGACTTTTCAGGCCATAGTATCAATGGTCATCTTTTGGGGGTCCCATCCCCTTGCTTGTAAGCACACTCCAGCRGCCCTAGCAACTGCAGTCGATTACCCCCTTCTTCCCAGTCCTTCCACACAGGTATCTTGTTTGTGGGATCAGCAGGAGTGGGCCACTGCTCAACATATCCATCCATTAGCCGATCCCAAAGCCGCCCTCCCTTGCGCAGGGCAGTGTTCACAGGCAGCACAGGCTCCAAACTTCCCAGATTTTGGATCTCCTGAGTCAAAAGCTGCACCCTATTTCTCCACCTTCCCAGCAGCGCCACAGCCAATGTGAGGGTGCCAGCTCTAAGTGTCCCTCATTTCTTTAATTTCACTCTGCAAAGAGGACCGCTGAGTGTTTACATACTGGGGAGTAGCGCTCCCATCTTTGCAGGTTTGTTTAACCATTGTAACTGGTTAATCTGCCTAAGTCCTGAATTTCTGTGACTGGGGTGGTTGAGGTGCCCCTCCAGGTGGTCGCTTCCAGCTGCCTGGCTACTCCCGCAGCAGCCTGGTGCACTGTGTGGCTGGTTCAGCGCTGCTTCTGGCTGCTCACCTCTGCCCAAGGCCTCCCTTTGGTGCTGAGCACTGGTTAACACCTCTTTCTGCAGCCTGTTGCTCCGACAGACTGCCTGCCAACCCCCCAGCTCTCCTGTGGGGTCCCAGACCCACCCCCCCCAGCCCCYGGAGCAAGCACATGGCAAGCCCCAGCACAGCAGCACCCGCTCCCCAGGGGGGTCATAGCCCCCCGGGCTGCTGCCGTTCTCGGATCCCTCACGGCAAGATGGCCCCAGGGCCGGAGCGGGACCCAGCACGGTTCTTCCCCATCGCCTTCCTGTCCAGCAAGGGCTCGCTGGGCCCCGCCATCTCTCCCCTGTTTACAGGCTGTTCGCGCCTGCCCCGCACGATGGGTGCCCCACCATCACGGCAGCAGCCACCACAGCCTCCCAGTGCTCCACTGCGTTTCACAGCCACTGCTGCTGTTTCATCCCGGGCCACAGCTGCTGCCTGCATTCCCCACCGGCTCCTGCCATGGGCAGAACGGTTTCCGCTCGGGGAACTTCTACGTGATATATCTTACTGCCAGTTAACACAAACTTCTCATCGCTGATTTGGGTATTGAGAAAAAGGCCAAACGGAAGAAACACCTAAGTAAACACCTTTCCTCCCCTTTCCCAGGCTCAGCTTAGGACAAACACTGAGCCTCCCCCTCCTGGGGCTCGTGTGCCCTCATTTTCGCCCGGTCCCTTGGGGGAGGCGGCGGGAGGTGGTGGTGGTGGGGGGTCGGGATGTAACGGCTTCTTGCTGCGGCTCCTCCATGCTGCTTACTGTTTTTTCCCAGTTCCTTATTGCTTCTCAGTGTCGCCTCCACCCCAGCATGGGTCCCCTCAGCCTCGGGGTGTCCCCGGCTCGGCCACAGTCCCTCCCTCGGGGGCTTCGTCACCCGCTGGCACTGGGGCAGCTGTGCCAGTGTCGGAGCCGGCTGTGACTGGCACGGGGCGGCTCACGGCCCCTGCAGCCCCCACTGCCCCCACCCTGCCAGCTGAGCCCAATACAGCGAAATAGTGTTTCGACCACCATATCTTATCATTTGCCTGGCAGGTAGGTGTCTCATTTGAGGTCTCTGCATCACCTTGGAAAAGCAGTCATAGGCATTGATATGTAGGCTTGGGGGTAGTACTGCAAAACTGAGTGTTTGGAAGGTTCCTTGGTATTATAAGGACTGCTTTTAGTTTTTTTCATTTAAAAAAAAAAAAAGAAAGAAGAAAATTTGCTTTTTCTATATGCGTGCAAGCTCTAGGCTAGGAAAGACTTCCCTATTCACTGCCAGCAAGTCCATTTTTCAGGTGTTGAAAATAAAGTTACTGCAGTGCACAAACTTCTTTTAAGCTGTTTTATTCTCTGCATCTGGTGTTACTGGATAGCACAGAAAAATAGGATCTAGAAGATTTTCCACAAAGAATTCCAAAAAGTCATAAGACAGATTCCCATGACACTCGCAAGAACCTGGTTGCTTGTGGTGTAACTGTCCGTTTATAATGTTTTTTGCAAATATGCAGTTGTTCCTTTAAAATATATAGTTCGTATCTCAAATGCAGAAATCCTTTTAATATGCTTGGGGAAAAGACCATTTAAAGTGCATTTAAAAAGAAAACTAATTTAAATTTAAGTCAGGTCTCATCAGAAAATACTGGCTGTATAACAAATCTGGTTTGTGTTTTCTTCATCAGATTTCAGTCATCTGTGAACACATCCTATAAACATCAAAGAAATAGCACCTTTTACATGTAAAAGGAAAAGTTATTGAGTGAGGTAACTGCTAATTAACTGTAGATGTTAATTCAGGTCTGCCTTTCTTATAGCTCGAGTCATGTAAGACTTGTTCCTGTTGGATCTCTTGATTCTTAGAAATTTTTCTCAAGAAATGGTATTCAGAAGGGGTGTATGTAAAATACCTTCAAGACCGATTTGACTTTGAGACAAAGAATTTTAGTCAAGGTAAAAACAAACTTTTTTTTTTGATAATAGCAGTTGTTCGTTGGTCAGCTAAATGTTATGTATTGGGGCTGCAAGTTAATCTTTTCATAAAATAGAAGTTCTGCTTTGATTGAACTCCTATAGCTTTCATGGATAAAACTCAGTCCTTTCAGATTTTAATTGTAAAATTGTATGCTAATACTTTTTTGCTTAGCCACACAAAATGTTGATTGCATCTTTTCTGTTTGTGAAGAAATCCAGTATTTTAAAGGAAAAATAAAGAAGTGAGAAATTTGTTAAACTCTGGTATTTCCATGAGAGCAAATTCTGCAAGTCTGATCGTATTCTAATCTAGTGACACTACCAATATTGCAAAGATATCTACTACAAAAATACTATACTCTGAACCTTCTGTGTCTGGAAAAAAAAAAGTTGCAGTGTTTAAATTTCTATTTTACCATCACCTGTTTCTCCCCTATGATTTGGAATAAAATACTGATTGTGTGTAAAGAGGGGAGGGGATGGTGGTAATAGTAGTAGAGTGATGTGGTGTGTTTAAAAATAAGTGAGGCAAAATGTGTAGGCTGAGATACAGTTTTTATTAGACCTGATGCTATTATGGGACAAAACAGCTGTGGGAGCACTCAAGACCTCGTTAAAATTGAAAATGAGAAGTATCATGGTAAGGTTTGGAGGAAAGGTTTAGGGAAGCCTATGTAAAAAGCTTTTGTGTAAGGTTGTCTTTTTCTGTATTCTGTCTTTATCTTTCAGTCTTCTGTTTCTTCCCTCACCTCCAGCTATACATGCTTGTTTGTATTCTCTCTTTCATGCCAGAAATTTCTGCCTGCTTCTTTGCTTCTCAACACATCCCTGAGGCTAATCATCTTGTGATTGCATCCCAAATTCATTACGTAGTTCAGCAACTCTTCCCTGCCCTCACCCTCCCTAAGTGTTGCAAGTAGTTATACAACTTTGCAATCTGATTTATAGCCCTCCGCCACCCTTTTCACAAAATCTTCCAGCTTTTCTTTTTGCTCTTTTTGCCTTCCAGAAGGGCCAGCTCTTTTACTGTGCATATTAAGCAGAGGTGTGGACCTGACTTTTTTCCCCCCAAACTTTAGTCAAGGGCTGTGACTGTGAAACTTGTGGCTGTAGTGAGCTGACAACTTCTTTGCATCCAAAACTGAATCTGTCTCCTTCTTCCTCCCCTTTCCTAACTTCTTCTTCCACTCCCTCCCCTCAAATGTTGCTACTACATCCTTGTCGCTCTCTCCACTGCCAGTCCTATCCCCTGGCACAGCTTTCAGTCTTCAGCATGCAACCGTCACCTGTTCTAGGGACACTTCTTCTATCCAGTCCTATTGCTTTCCTGTGTTCTACAAAATGAGCAAATTTACAGTGTAAGCTAAGCCTGGTGAACATAATGACTGCCTGCAAGTGATAACACTAGAATATAAAATCCAATTATTTGTATTAAAAAGTTAATATAGAAACAGAGTGGAGATGGTGAAACTATTTTACACAGAGAGTGGACTTTGAGAGTTCTTGAAAAACGTTTTTGTCTAAATATAGCAGAACAGAAGTACTTTCTGATGGTGCACTTGAACTAGAAATCCTGAAGGCTACAATGTGAATGCATTCCGTATGTTTTACTAAATACATGAACACATCAGACCCACTGTATCTCAAGACTATAGTTTTAGTGCAGAAGTAAAGATTTATCTTGTTCCTCAAATAACAATAATGAAGGATGGAAAGTAACGATCAAGCTTTTTTTAAAGAGGGGAAGGGGGAGCCCTCATCTGTTGAAGAGCATATGCCAGGTCTATGGTCTGCTATACATCTATGGTTACCACTTAGCTGGATTCTAACTAGTTTAAGTTTATCTGCCTGTTGTGGGTAACTAAAACTAACACATTGACTGTGTGCATGCAGCATCCCTGTGTATAGTGTCCTTCAGAAATTTAAGTACTAATTGTGTGTACATGTTACAATATTAGTTGAAGCAGAGAAATGAGCCTTCTATTCCAAAGTTCCCCTTCATCCAGGGAAGCAGGCTGTTGTCACATTACACATCTTGTGGCTGATGCTAGTCCTGTGTGTTTCCAAAYGAATGCTGTTATGGTGCAACAGAATACAAATTGCACTAAGGCCCATCTCTCTGAGTTGTCAGTTAACGCAAATCAGTCTAGACTAACTCCTTAACAATAAATTTTTTCAGGAAGAAAAATATCACTGGTGCCATTGAAACACTTTAGTATCTGAAGATGAAGTTTGAGCACAAATAATAGGTTTTGTTATAAAATGTACTGACTGGTGCCAGAACTGATTCATTTTCAGAGTGGTGGATGAAATTATGGGCTGAGTCATTTTTTGCAATGACTAATTTAAGTGGTTCAATTTCCTCTTTCCTTCCCAAGAAACTCTAATTCTAAAACATTAAATCTTTCTCTTCTGTCTTCCAGAAAAAACTCTGATAGGTATTTCTTAGTGTGCAGATTACTTGAAAAATCTTTTTAGCCATAGCTGAGGGAGCCATAATGAAATGGAGTCTAGAAAAGCAAAGTCAATCTTACTGTTCAATTAACGTTTCTGACTAGATTACAGATTTGGTTTGGATTTTGCTATTAGTATGCAAACTGTGTTGAACTGGTAAAAGTTCCGAGGAAGGTAAAAGAGAAACAGGCTGTGAAATGAATTATCAGCTTACAAGTACCAGCATACATAAACCAGTCCCGCTTACTGTGGAGCCACGATTTCGATGTACTGCTGTAAAAATATGACTATTTTTGCCATAGTTCTGTCCATGCTACGTGTGAAAAAATGTACATTTCAACTAAACTTTATTTTAAAATAAGAATTTCTAAATGGAAGATTAAGTTCTGGTTTGGAGACTTGTTCATCATAAGTTATAAATTAAATTCTTCTTTCTTTATCAGAATGAGATTATTTACCACTCTTTAACTGTTGAGACTGGCTTTTAGATCTCAAATCTCAGCTGCTTAATTCTTCCTTGTGCTAAAATTTAACATCTTCTGTTCAGTGAAGACTTTCCTAATCTTTCTGCGAGAAGCTACTAGAGGTGCAGTATGTAAGCTAGTAGGAGGGCAGACAAACAAGCTGCTGGCTGGCTTCTTTCCATGGGGATTGCTGACATTCTTCAATAACTTGTTTGATGGAGAGGAGCTACCAATCTATCACCTTAATCACTTTATAGCTGTATAAAATGTCTTAATGAATACTGAGATGAGCAAAAAAAGCATGCAACTTCTGAAGTCGTAGCTCAAGAGATCACACAACTGCCTGGAAAACACTTTCAAACTGTGTATGAAAGTTTTCAGTTCAAAGAGAGAGTAGAATATTATTATTTGAATAGAATTATCTATAAACTTTTGGCGATACAATAGCATTGTTACTAGATGTCAGTTTTAATTACTTTCAAAAGAACTAATGGTTGTATTAAGTTACATGATACTGAAGTTAGGGGCTTGCTTGGATCACATAGTTTTCTTAAATTTGAAGCTCATCTTTTGGTTAACCTCTGTAGTTTTTGCAGTTTATTAAACTGCTAATTTGGGGGGATAGCTGTGATTTGGGTTGTTATCTCAGTGAGGCTTAATACCTCATGAATCTTGTGAGAACACTGAAGGTCAGACTTGAATGTGTGTCCTCTCCCAGCCCCACCATCTCCTCCAGGGCTCATCTTATTGCCATCAATATATATTGCTTCACAGTTTTTCAAAGTATAGTTTCGACAGCTTGTGATGTGCCCTTTGTTTTGAAGTACACACTTCAGAGCTAGAGGTGCCCTGGTTCCAGAGACATCAGCCAAATAGGGAAAGGTTTTACTAGAAAAGCTCTTGAAGCTCTTACTAGACTTAAAAGCAGAAATCCTCAAGAAGTAACGTGATTCCTTGACTGTGGAAGAATGTGGGATGCTGACATACTGACTCTGACCTTTTACACAATAAATGTGAGCCTTGAGGTAAGGGTGCAACTGGTTATGGAAACAATTACAGCAAGGATATGTGAGTAGTTACTGTGAGGCTTGTCAGCTTTGYGGAAGCTTAAAATCCTGTCAATTGAGCAGGTTAAACTTTGAAGCTGTAGGCTGTGAGGAACACACATTTCAAGGATTTTGGTTTCCTAGGCTTAGAAAAAATACATATCTGTCGTGTCTTTAACCACTGAATACCAAGACTGAATTCCGAAAGGAGCCAAAGGGAGGTCAGTGTGCAGTGCTCACTTGATCTTGATGAGATTTGAGTGCAGTGTTTCCCGAGACTGCTTCTGAGCTCCCAGACCAACTCTTCAACTGGCTTCTGAAGACAGAAACTAATGGAGAGCACAGGTGTTTTGGCCCCTTGTGTTCGGTCTGTGAGTCTCCCTGGGGGGAAAGTGATTGCACTGGCACCTGAGACCTGGGAACAGGCATAGGCCAGGGAGCTTCCTTGCCTGCCACAGGGGCAGTAGGACAGGGCTGACTTAAGTAGGTGCTGCGGCTGAAGCAAGAGAAGGCGAAGACGGTGGCAGCTCACCTCTTCAGCTGGYTCGTGTGTCCTGTTGTCCCTGTGGGAGCAGTAGAGCACCAGGACCTTGAGGAGCTGCTGTTAGTTACTCTCTGGAGATGCTGCTGGAGTCCCGCTCCCCGCAGCTCTCTGAATTTTATCATTTAGGTCTTTTTATTATAGCTCTTAGAATGTTAATTAATAAAATGTTTGGCTAATTGTGCTCTAAACTTTTATTAGCTTATCCTTGCAGAAATTAGGTTTCAGTAACACCTTATCTTTGGTACCGCTAATACACAAAATGTGAACTACTTTCTACAATTATAGATTAAAAAATGTGAAGAAAGGATGAACAATTTCAAATACCTCCAAAACCACTAAACTTAGTGCAAGATGAAACTTTTTGCTAACCAGTGACTTCTTTGTGGTTTAGAGTTTTTATGAGAAAGAATACCAAGAACTGAAGAGCAGCTACCTAGAAGGCTGAAAGTTTCATTGTGCCTTGCACTTGCAAGTGCAAGCACCAACATGTAGGCTTTAAGTAGTATAAGGCTAGGCAGTATTTAATCAAAGACCTGCAGTGTTTGTCAAGAGAACACTGCAGCTGAATATAGACAAAACCGTGTTTCTGTCAGCTRCTCATATTTTGCCTTAGTCTCTGTATTTACACAAGAGGAAACTTAGTATTTACTTTTTTGAAAAATACTTTATTAAAATACTAATTTCAGTAATTCATTTATGCTTAGTGAGGTCAAGTACTTAGATGAAATAGCAATAAACATACTAAATAACATTTACAGTCTTGAAGCTTGACCAGACCCTCATGGAATTACATGTAAGAAGAAATAAGCAAAAATCAAATAAATCTCTCCATACCTTTTTGCTTGTTGCTGTCTGATTTCTGTACCTATATATAAGTGCTCTAAGTTTCAAAATTTTCCCATCCTTGTTAATTCAGGAAAATAAAAGCTTTCTGCGAAACCATATTCCTCTCTTGCCCTGTCCTACCCCAACACTCTTAAAGTTACCTTGTAATTTCTTGGTACAAGTGCTATTCTTCTATCACCAGAAATACTATGATGTTCTCCTAACAGCCTTTGTTAGTGTAGTTTAGGTTTCTCTTACTAACTTCATGAGACAGGGTGATGTGTTTCAGTTCTTTTCTGTAGAACGAATTGCAGAGGGATTTATCTTATTTGTAGTTATATGAGTTTTCCAGAACAAATAATTTAGCCCAGTAACTAGAACTGACTCATGTACAATCACAGGTTGGGGTTGGAAGGCACCTCTGGAGATCATCTAGTCCAACCCCCCTGCTCAAGCAGGGTCAGCTCCAGCAGGTTGCCCAGGAGCCTGTTCAGTCAGGTTTTGAATATTTTGAATATCTGGGGTTGATTCTCTTTGCAAGAAATAACTCCCTGAAACATGGCAGATGTTTTAGCTCTGTCCAAGCCGCTATTAGGGACAGCGCTTTGGAAGCCCTCTAAACTTAAGGAGGAGATCTGGGACCTGTAGCTCTGTCATTTGCTGTTTGATAGTAACAAATATTCATTCAAATCCCGCAAAAGCCATTCTATCTTATATCTGTGTTAGTGTTGATTTGCCAAGTGGGGTTGTAACCAGAAGAAAATTAGGAACTGTTGTTTGGAGGGAAAGTGGTCACATCTGTTCTAGACATGTGGAATTTATGAACAGTAAGAAAGCAACTAAAGTTTGGTGTAAAACTAGTCACTGTGTAGGCTGTGATTAAGATGCTGAATATTGGCTTTCATCTTCACTGTCCAGTTGAAGGACTTCAGAGGAGTGCTTAGACCTTTTGCAACTATTTCATAGTTCTCTTTTACCCATTCTCTTTTCCAGATAAGCAGATCAGCATTTGGCAGGACTGTTGCTATTGCGATCATTCTCTAGCTTTGTGGTTTACACAATTTTTCTATATGCTTTCTGCTGATGTAGAGCTATTTATTCTGTCCCTTTACTTCTACATCAAATCCTCCCTGGAAGACTCTGTTTATAGTTAATGGTCAGAGCCCCTTTGTGCTTTCTTACCTTCCACTGCTCAAAGGGGCAACAAAAGTTGTTCAGTGCATAGAAAACTTCTAGACAAGGAAAATTCCCCAAACTGTTCTTAAAAATACAGGTTTTTCTCTCCCAGTTAATTTTTATTATTATTATTGTTTTCTGTTAAAATAACTCACATGAAAAATGTTGGAGTAGAATAATCTTGATGATGAAGTTTTAAAGGAAGTTAACTTGTATTTTCCCTAAAATGCATTTATGCAACTGGAAATGGTATGTTGTAGTAATAAACTGACTTTGGCAAGACCTAGCTTCCCCTGCAGTATATTCTATGTAGTTCATAGAGAAATGACTAGAAATTGAAAAAAAGCAAAGAAAGATTTTTTTTTTCACTTTAAATCAAAATGTGACCTGGTAGTCTTTTTTCCTTGTTTATCAAATATATTAAATAAAACTGTCATTTGGGGGCAAAAGTAAAAATTAGTAATTCAAAATATTAAAATAAATCATAGCTTAGTCTAAAATCTATTTTCTAGCAGTCAGATCAGAAGGAAAAAATAGATTGAATAATTGCCTAACTTTTTATATACTGTATTTTCCAGAGTGGTATAAATAAAGTGATTTTTCTTCAGGGAAGTAGCTTTTGGGTGACTGTACAAAAATCAAACATGATAGTTGTTAGAGAAGTCTTATGCATCCTTTGGAAGAGGAAATAAATATTTTTATTGGTTGCCATGAAAGCTTTCCTAACTTTTTTTTTCAGTCAGATACATTAGTGAACTCTCCAGATGTGCAGAAAGTAGAGACTCCCTGAATGTAAAAAAAAAAAGAAAAAAAAACTTTGCTTTTTGGCAGATTTACAGCTGTTGTTTGTCTTTGGACCATATTTATTTTAGGTAAGAAGCGTCTTCATTCTTTTGAACAGAACTTTGCGCAAAGCTTTTTGTTTTCTACTGYTCTGTGTGTCTGGTAGAAACTAAACTTGAAATATTGATAGGTAGATACTTACGGGAGAAACAGGATTTGAAACTGACCATGTGAGATTTAATTTCGGGAGACTTCAGGCAGAGCTAATTATAAACTGTTGCTTGGCAATGGGAGTAAACATCCCGTCAGTGTTGCCTGCTGCAGAGGGGTATTGCCTGCAAACCTCTGCCCTGGCTGAGATGACTCGTCCAGTTTCAAGTATGTTCCTCCACCCACAGTGAGTGGTCTTCACATTCCAGTTTCTCCATTCAAACCTTAAAAAGGCAATTCTTGCAGAAAGGTATGAAGAGCAAAGGCACTTGTCGCTCAGATTTTTGTCATTAAATTACTTCTCTTAGTTTTGCCTGCATAAGACATTTTGGAAAATAACTGTCAGAATGTGAGTTGAGCAGTCGAAGTCTTTTATTGTAGGTAACTAATGCTGATGGGGCAAAAACTGAATTGGAATCAAGTGTTGGTAAGCTTCAAGAGCATTTATAGAGATTCAAAGGTTTTGCTCTTTTATTTCAAGTGTTTCATTAATAACTTTCTATGTGTTGGCCTCCCTGTGTTTTCTCTAGTTTCCGTCATGGTTAGGTGTTGAATATGCTACTTCTGTTTTCAGTCCAGCCAGAAGGAGTACAAGACATTGGTGTATAAAATCCAGTTTCCCTACTGGAAGTTGGAGAAGCTGCTTTTAACTTGTTTTCTCAAGAGTTTATGCACTTGTGGCTACCAGCGTTCCCGTCCTCTAAGACAGTTGTCAAAATTCATGTGAATTCTACAGAGATTAGAGGCCTCATTAATAACAACATTTTTGCAGTTTTCATGCAAATGAGCAGGTAGGCAGAGGGAAAGACCTGAATTAGTTAGCCACTGAAGGAATGGCAGGTAAAATCCAGCTGTGGGGCGGGATCCAGCTAGCTGCTGTCTCCCACTCAGTAGGCCTGCAGCTTTAAGACTCGCTGCAGCAGTGTCTGCTGCAGTGTGGTGACACTGGGGCTTTGGGGAGAGGAGAGAATGCCTTTTGGGGGAAGAAGGAGAGTACCAATATTTTGAGACAACAAAATTCAATGCATCTGTTGCTCCAGTAACAAAGTTATGTTTGTGGTGATTCATTGTAACTCCATTTTCTTGGTGTGTTGCCACGCTTGTGACTAATGGAGGAACTGCCCTAATTCAAAGCTCATGTCAGCTTCTGCAGTGGTATGTAAATATGACTAATACYATAGCAGTAAATATCTGTGACAGCAGTAATGAGCCTCTGCAAAGGACTTCTATTTGCATAGTTACTTGGTTCTCTTGAATACATTTTAGCTCATCAGCTTTTTGAAAGCTTTTATTTGCTTTGAAATACACTAGCTCATGTAAAAGTAAAGTATTTCACCTTTTGTTTTACCTGTTGCGTCTTCCTTATCTGACACAAACTATGTGAGTTACAGTTATGCCTGTTGAAGGAGCTGATTTGGGGGGTTTTTTTGGTGGTTGTTGTTTTTGAGATTCTGGTATTTGAAAGAAAATATTATAGACACTTCTGAAGTGTTCTTGAATATACTCATGCCCCTAGAGCTAGACATACTTGCTATGTGCTAATCTGCTTTATTATCAATTATCTTTGTTTAGACTAAGAAAAGGTTCATAAGATTGGTTACGCTAGGTACTGCTTAAACCTCTAAGGAGTGTAGTGTATTCTTGGTGACTTTCTTCTTGGATGCTGCTACTACCTTTAGTCTAGTTCTGTAGCTTTGTCCCTGTTGTCTCATTGCTTATTCCCTGAAACAAAATGAATCCCTGGTTTTGAGCGCCTCTCTTTTCAGGAAAACTATTTGAACTTTGAGTTTACTTGGACCCAGCCATACTAAAAGCTGAGCAAGTACAGTCGTTGAAACAAGTGCTTTAAAGACGTGTGAAAGTTGTCATGAACAATGCAGAGACAACCAGTCTGTGCTGGGAAACAAGTTTGCAAGTGCTCCAGAATACAGGCTATTGTAATGAGTTTCATCAGTTAGACTTTCAAGATTACTGCTCCCATTACTGAGATAAAATTATATTTTTGAAAAGCTTGACATCTTACTGGTTGTGTGGAATATAGAATTGTGATTGCAAAATGTTGAATAATTCCAGACAATATAGGATGAATTTTTCTTCATTAAGTAACATTGCTTTCTTAAAGCAGGTTTTATGTGAAATTAGCAGTCAGCAGTGTCTTTCTAGGTTATTTCTGCACGAAGATTGCATGCAAAAACAATCCCTTAGAATAATAGTGTCATGAATGCTCACTCTTTTATACTGCTTTCTTCCTCTTGAGAGAAATTGTTGCAGCTGAAACCACCTGGGATTCTCAAACTATGTTTCAKGGTAGCAATGGGACATTCTTGCAATAGCCTCTTTTCTGCTCCAAGTAAAACTTATGCTGCACCAAAGCATAATATTGAATGTGTATGCTTGTTTCTTCCCTCTTCCCTTCCTTCTAGAAAGGAATATTTCTCTTGAAACATGCCTGCCAGTTCATTGATCTGGTGATGCATCTTTAACCTTACTACAGATGGTGTTAACAGATGGCRTTAACAGATGGCAATGGTCTATCCTCTGGTTGCTACTCTGGTAGCGTGTTTTCAGAAGTGTGCCTCTACAACAGGTTTTTCTGTAGCCCTTCTTAGACTAGCTGGTATCTGAGCAGATTCCGCCTTAGGCTTTCCTCCTGGGAGGAGTGTTGCCAGAAGCATGTATGTACTTGAGGAAGAAAAAAAAACAACAACAAAAAAACAAAACAGAATTGCAATCTGAGGAACAACTATATAAATACTTATTTAGATTTCCCTTCTCCTGAGTGTTTTAACCTTTTTTGCCTGTTAATATGGAAATTTCTTGGTGTAGCCTAAATGAAGAGAACTTTAACAGAGGTAACTGAGATGTGGATCTAGCAACTACCCTTTTTACTGAGGTTTTTGAGATGCTATTGCAAGACGATGTAGATTTCAGTTAAATGACTTGCAAATATTTTGCATTCTGTGAAACAAGTTTTCATGAGCTAAGCATCTAAAAGAGCCCATGGTCTCTGTCTAGAGTGAAGAAAACCCATAAAAATGACTTCTTGCTGTCTACCCAAGATCTTTAACTGATGACCTAAACTTCCTCTGCTCATGCAGCATGATAAAGCCATGATTGCTGCTGCCTGTTCCCATGCCTTCATGGGAAGCAAGTCACTGCCTGGGCCATGATACCTCATTACTTGGCTGTGAGCAAAGTAGTGTTTGATTCAAATGTTGCAGCATGGAAATCCATGCTCGGACTTTCAGATTTCAGACCGAAGACTAATTTGAAGGATATTTCAGAAAACTGCAAGGTTTCTTTGAAGAATTTTTCACTCCACTTGTCATTCCTTGCTTCCATATTAAAAAAAAAAAAAAAAAAAAGTATCTTAATTTCATTTCTTCTCTGGGGGAAAAAAAAAGCATTAGAAATGCAATTTTCTAAAAAGGAAGAGAGATTTCAATTTTGATCTCAGCTGAGATGAAACATTTTGTCATCCATGTATATGAGCATCCCTCATTCCTGGTACTAGATTCATGACTTGTCCTTGTCATGACTTGGCCTGGCATGTATGTGGCAGGAATATTCTGCTTGTGGTTCGTTTTTTCTTTTTGTTTTGTTTCTATTTCCTTCTTCAGACTTCCCATTAGTCAGTTTTGATTCTACTTCTGCAGCTACCTTCTTAGAGGAAAAGCCAGACAGATCAGGGCTTTGTGTGTATATCTTCTGAATGAAGATAGCTGTGGCTAAAATTAAATTTTGCTCTGGCTGGCTAGATATTCAACAGGTTCAAAATTCTTGCAGCCTTTCTGGGCCAGAAACAGTATATTTGGATGTCTTTTTATGGAATGACTGGTATGGACTTTCATGTCTTTTTTTTGCCCCTATGCTTCAGTGAAAATAGGAATGATGAACTATCAGAAGTATCCCAAGCAGGTGTTTTAGCTGTCCATTTAGCTTACAATCCACTGCTGCTTAGATCACTGTACTATTACTGTATTCATGCTATGAAACCAATTTGTATCATGAATATATTGAGTCACTGTGTTGCAACTGGCTTGGGTAAGCAGTGGTAGCTCTACCACTTGACCTAACATAGTAAAGGAAAATGTTATTTTTCCAAGAGCTGAAAAGGAAACTTAATCTGCCTGGAGTGGAGAACCCATGGTGGTGATAGCTGCATTTAGGTGTCTTTTAGGAAGCTGAAGAGCCTGCTCAAGATTACCAATGCTAATAACTTAACTACTGAAAAACTTTGTGAGGGGAAAAGGTAAGTATTATAAAACCATGAACATTTATTTTTAATGCCAAGATATTATATACATTATGTGATGATAAAACTTTCATACTAGCTTTTGTGCTCTGAGGCTTTTCCTCACAGCTGGATCTTGTGAGTTCTTGTGGACTGGAGCAGTGCTCCTGCTTATTTTTATTTGAGTGGAAGGAAGGCTGGGAAAGATTTTGCAGTGAAAGGCACTTAAAAAGCATATGCTAGCAGTGACAAGAATAAAGAAAGAATACGTTTTACTGACAATATGAATATATGTTCTGACCCTGTGGATGTTTTCTGTAGAGACAGTTTTTATCACTATTCCTTTTTTTCCTAAAGAGGTGGGGGGGGTTGGTCTGGAGATGTGGAGGATATCTGTCTTCAGCCCTGACTGAAAACATCATTCTAGTCCTACGTACAAAGCAGAAAACATTCTTCTAGGTAGATCAAAGACATGTTTATGACCCTAAGGAGTGTTGATTTGATATAGGAAAAAACAGCGTTCTTACTGTGGTTTTGTTTTCATTTTTGATAGGCAACTTTGATGACTTCAGCTTAGAACATGCACTCGGCAAGTATTACACTCTTGCAAATTTTGGGGAGTGTGGGGGAGAAGTAGTGGCTACCCTTTTGACTTGTTTGACTGTTTGTTTCTGAATATTGCATGACCTAGTATGACACCTTCCCTGCATGTGGTTTGTTTAAACCTCAGGGGAACAATTCAACTATTGGTATGTCAAAACGTTGACCACACAGAACTGAAATTTGTCTTGGAGAACACTCAGGAATTGCTCTTAAGGGTAAAACCTCTTGGTGTTAAATTTGTCCTTCAAGTATCTTTTTACAGTGTATTTGTACTTTTATCTCCCTAACTGACAGAACCCACAGGGAAACCTTTTGTGTCTCAGAAGCCACCATCTCATGACGGTGAGTTCTAATTGCCTGTAATGCCTCTTACTGTAAAGTCAAGTGTAATTGTACGCATGGATTTGAGAGTCTCGATTTTTCAATTTAGTGGCACATTAAATTGTGATATTTCTATAAAAGAAAGTAATTCTCTAATGGCAAAAGGATTTCTGCTTTTTGGAGTCTTCTGCTAGTGCTTTCACAAAGTACTTCATGATTTCACAAGCTTAAAGACCCTTTGCAAATACCTTCTGTTGTCTTTCAATCTGCATGTTTTGAGCTCACTCACCTTGAGCTGGGCCTGAGGATGTTCCGTGATCACCAAAAGCAACATGTAGTTTGGCGGATAATCCCTGGCAACACTCTGATGCTCTTCTATGGGCCACTGTTTAGTGAGCATGTCATAATATTCTTGGTGAAAACATGGTGAGGTGCATTTTGTGTAAAAATAGTCTAAAACTAGTTCAGTTTTCATATTACACTTACAACTGTTCTTCTTTGTAGATGGCTTTAACTTGGAAGATGCTCTTCACCCTGGTACGTATGGTTTCCTAGATAATATTCTGTGGTACTTGGTGCAATGTCTATCCATCCTCTATTAGGTAAGTGTAATAAGAGCACTGAGTTAATTAAGGYAGCAAACAGCAGATAAAAATAATTGCACTCCAGTGATGTTTGTTTACCTTCATTTCAAGGGTCTGGATCACAAAAGTGTGCATGTTTTGCATATTTCTTAGCCAAGTCCTACTTGGACTTCAATGTTTCATTGCTGTAGCTTCACTAGATGGCACTAATTCCATAAACTATTACTTATGGAAACAGTTTTTGAATCTGAAGTAATCGCTGCCTTTCCAGAAAGTAATTTTACTAGCCTGAGGAAACATTAATCTGTTTGAAATAATTTGAGGAGAGGTACTCTTTCTGATGTACTTCAGCTTAGTAGTGTGAGCAGCAACAGAAATTGTAGAAMCCCTTTGAAGTTTTGTCTCTCTTAAAGCAGTCTGTTTCCAAATGCTGAAATTCTTCAAAACAGAGTTGGCTAGTTCAGAAACAGTTGAGTCAGATGATTAAGATAAATGAAGAGAGAGAATCCTTTAGGGGATGACAAGCCTAACTTGGGTCTTGGAACTGTGCTCTGGAGGTGCCTGCCTCTTTACCTTGAATAGGCAGAGAATCTAAGGAGAGCAGATCTGACTTGTGCTAGAGCCAGGAGAAGGCAAGACCATGCAACATTAAGSAGAAATAGTATACAGAAGCAGTGGGGCACTAGATTGGTTAGTTGTTGGTAAAAATACAGATACAGAAAAACAGTGCTGCTGAATTAATTCTATACGGGCARCAAAGACTGTGACCAAACAATGTAGAGATATTGATTAAGAGCTCTTATTCTACGGCAAGCTAAATGAAATGTCATTTTGGGTACCATATTTTATAATTTTACAGAGTGTATCTTGCCTTTTTTTTTTCTTTTTTTTTAAGTGGTGGTGAAGTAGTGGTAGTAGTTTTAAAAGAGGAAACAGCCAGGCAATCAATGCCTGGTAGAAAATTTTTTAAAAGTTTAGCGCTTGAAATCAGACTTGCAAAACAAATGCTACATAAAGCTTAGTGAATCACAGAATCACAGAGTGGTTGAGGTTGGAAGGGACCTCTGGAGATCATCTAGTCCAACCCCCCTGCTCAAGCAGGGTCACCTAGAGCATGTTGCACAGGATYGCGTCCAGGCAGGTTTTGAATATCTCCAGAGAAGGAGACTCCACAACCTCTCTGGGCAACCTGTTCCAGTGCTCTGTCACCCCCACAGTGAAGAAGCTTTTTCTCATATTCAGATGGAACTTCCTGTGTTTCAGTTTGTGCCCGTTGCCTCTTGTCCTGTTGCTGGGCACCACTGAAAAGAGTCTGGTCCCATCCTCTTGACACCCTCCCTTCAGATAYTTGTACACATTAATAAGATCCCCTCTCAGGCTTCTCTTCTCCAGGCTGAAGAGGCCCAGCTCTCTCAGTCTTTCCTCCTAAGAGAGATGTTCCAGTCCCCTAATCATCTTTGTAGCCCTCTGCCGGACTCTCTCCAGTAGTGCCATGTCTCTCTTGTCCTGGGGAGCCCAGACCTGGACACAGTACTCCAGATGCGGCCTCACCAGGGCTGAGTAGAAGGGAAGGATAATCCTACTGTGTATGTTCAGGTATAATAAAACATAACAGGCTAGCATAGCAGAAACTCTGTTAATTTCATTAACTTAAAGTACAGTGTTTAACCTAAATTAACCAAACAAATACAGCATTAGCTTATGAAAGGAATGGAAAATGACGTGGGAAAGATAGATACCATTTTTTAGGTCAGATAGTCTTTCAAGGTCGCCATATGCTCTGCTTTTGATCTCTTAATACTAGAAACTTTGGTCACTTTATTCTAACTCTATTTGTCTGTAGGTGACCCCAAGCAAGATCCACCTGCACATCCTGGAGACACTGGTAAGACTGCCCTAACAAGAATTTCTGTACACTAAAAAAGTATTTGCTTGTAGTAGCCCAATTAAGCTTTCCTAATCCATTTCAAAGTTAGTGTATAGTTTGCTTTTTGTCTCTTAATATTTTTCTTTCTTTTTTTCCTCTAAATATCTTTGTTTGTAGATAACCCCAGGCAAGGTCCACCTGCACATCCTGGAGACACTGGTAAGGTTTCTAGTTTCTACTAAAAACTAGATTCTAGTTTCCTAGAATTCCTGAATGATGGCATATTTTTACTATCCCAATTAAACTTTTAATAATGACTCCTTTTTAAATGGCTGCTCTGTATGTCAGATGTTGGTTTGGATAAACAATGAGTATTGAAGAAAAAAAGATCTTGTAAATAAGCTCTGCCACAGTCTTGAAATTCCACAGCAAACCTGTTGAGTCACTTTCTTTTCACTTAAAAGCAGGATGATGGGGGGAGGAGGAAGGATGAGGCAGTGTGTGTGGGCTTGGGGCAGTGCTGTTCTTAAGCGTCTACAGTAGGACACCTGTTTATCAGATTGACTCATTTCATCCTTACAAACTGAATCCCTGCTAGTCTTACCAAAGTAGGAACTACACATGACCTGTATTCTTAAAACATCTAAATTAAAGGCAGAGCTTAAACTTAAGGGGTTATTCTTTTAGATTTTTTTAAGGCCCCAAATTAAGAAATAGATTTTTTTCCTATTTGAAAGGTAGGCTTAAGATACATGTCTTTCCCTGCCTGTTGTGCTTTAAAGGTCTTCTCTGTCTTTGCCTAACTCCTAACAAAGCAAATTCAGATGGCTGTAGTTGTGATGATGCCGTTATCCAGGAATGTGGTGGTTAGAGTCCTCTCCTGRAATGTGAATCCTGGTTTCTTGTTCCTTCTCCTGCTTGATTTGCAGCAGATACTTGAATTCAATTGTATGTCTCAGTACAGTGCTTATGCTGCCCAGCTAAAACATCCTCTAATGTGATGCTTTTAGCTTTGCTGTTTGAAACAGTATTGCTTTGCTTGAACTGAAGATTCATTTGGCAGTGGAGGGAAGGAGGAGAACTCCAGGCCCCATGAGATAGGTCCAGTGGAAATGGAGAGGAACTGGTTAAATTTCCTGCAGTAAATCAGAGGAGGGAATTAAACCTGTGTCTTCCCATTCCCAAGCAAATACTGCAGCCACTGGATTGTGGAATGTTAAACTCCTCCTCTAGCTATTATGGTGTATATGTTTGAAGTTGTGTTGTACATGTTCTGAGTTGTGATTCAGAAACCCCACTCTGGAAAAACATTCACAGCTGTAATCTTGAACAGAAATAGTCTTTTCCTGTCCATGTCCTTTCTCTGCTTTAACAGGAGAGTGAGACTTGGGCCATTCCAGTAGTAGCCTACAAAGGTTCATGCTTGTTAAGCCCATGGCTAGTGCAGTAAAGCCTGCTCTCAGACACTGGTCTCTCTCAGTTGTTCAAGAAGCCCAAAGTCAGCAATGCTGCTAAAACTGAAGTATTGTAGTCCTGAGCTGAAGAGACTTGGAGATTGGGGAGACTTTGAAAGTTGAATGTGCCCTGACTATCACGCTGAGCCTAAAGCACTCACAGATTCAGCTGAATGATTTAGAGAAAACTTCCATGTCATTATGTGTACTGAAATGTCTTTTCACTGAAGTTAGAACACATAAAGCAATATTATTTTTATTTCTGTAGGCAGCATTGATGATTCAGATCTATACGATGGCAATTTACCAAGAGGACGAGATGGTGGTGGCAGCGATGGTAATGGTGGTGCTTCATATTGATCCCATGACTATCTGACCTTTTCATAAAAGCTTGATTGTAAACTGGTTAACATGGTCTAACTTGTAACATCTTTGCTTCTTTATCTGAAACATGAGAACATAGTTTGCAGTTCAAAAGAACGTGTTTTCTGTCTTTGCCAAAAAACCCGGATGACTAAGAAGTAAAACCGATCTTGGAACCTTCAATGATTTTTACTGCTATGCCAAGAAAGATGGGTTTTAAATTTGAGATATGAAAGTGGTATTTATTTCAAAATTCTCCATAAAAACAGCTTTGTAAAGCATCCAGATGTTCTTTTCAGATCTTCTGCAATGTATTCTCTGTTTCTGTTAGTTATTGTGGTTAGGAAGCCTAGGATGGGCCTCAGTGTGTTCTTAAAGATTCACCTGTCTCACAAGAAGGATTGRTCCTTAGACTTCCATGTGATGTAGGGTGTGCCTACAGGTAAGAAATACAAAACCATGTTAGAGCTTACCAACCTCATTCTGAATAAGCTGCCATGTCTCAATATTATGGTGCAGCACAGTACAGGCATGGTCTTTGGGACCAAGCTGCTGATTTAGCCTTGTTAGTATGTGTTTACTCAGTCAGTTAGCCCTGTGTGCATTACTGCAGTTTTAGTATTTCTGGATCAGAGTTAGCTTGAAGTGTCTTGATCTGGTGTTGAATTGTGTTGCTAGTTACTGACTTGTTCAGAGGTATTTGTCCTGGATAAAGATTACTGATGCCAATTTTTTGGGAAGCTTTCACCTTTCCAGGTTCTTTTGGAACAGAAACTTGAAAATTAGCAAGAGTAGGTAGCATCTGCTGAGCTCTGTGTGGTGTTTTGATCTGCACAGGTTGCTGATTCAGACAGAGTAGTGAAAATTACATAGTGACAAATAAAGGATAGTATTTACAGAACTTTTGTCTTGTTTGCTAGGAGAATTGCAAAGGTGGTTAGTAAATAGGGCTGGGATTTTAGGAAAAGATAATTGATTCCATGGGTAATACAGCCAAATGCTGCCCTGGAATTACATGCTGTTCCTCTCCACTGAATATTTTTCTATGGTGGTGGGCAACTTGACTAAATCAGATTTCACAGGTGTGCTGCCCTCATTTTGTAGGAGTGCTGGGCACTTAAGGCTGAAATTGGCATTGGTATGAGCTATGCTTTGAAAAGAGAAAATTTGAGTGCCRGAGAGCTTAGCATTATATGAATATAATTATATCCGTTATATAAATTTTTAATAAATTTGCATTAGCAAATGGCTTGTTGTTTTGCATGATCCATTGACAAGAAGTCGTGAAACCACTGTTCTTTAGAAATGTAGAAACTAAACCTTTTGTTTATTTTGCAGGACGAAAGGACTCAAATCCAAATAATGGTGCAGAATCTGAGGGTAAATGCATGGATTTCTATTTATGGTGTCTACATGTCTTAAAGATACTAAAACATCTGAAGCTTGTTTTTTGAACAAAAATTTGAAATGGCTTATCTGCATTGTTAATATTCTAATAGGATGCTTATTGCTGGCAGTGTGTTTCAGCTTTTAAACTTTTATGGAATCTAGAATTCTTGCCTTCAGGCTCTGCTTTCAGAATTCTTTGTGGCAGATGATTCATGTCTGATAACGTGAGGTGATGATAACATTTCAGAGATGCTGGTGCAATGATTGCATGCAGCATGCTACAAGTTAGATTTGGCTATAAAAGGGTAACTTTTTCTTAATCATTAGTGGAACTTATACCAAACCAAAAAGAAAATGTTCAAGCTATTTAACAATAAACATTGCTAAGAAATGAATGATTGTAAATTTAGAGGATTTACTTTTCATTATTCTTAAAGATAGAAAAAAGTTGATCACTGCAATTACTTCATGTTTTTTACTTTTTAGAAGTGTTCAGAGGCTTTACTTTGAGACTATTCAAGTCTGACATCACTTTCAGTTCTAGAAAATGTATACAAAGCTCTTCTTTTCAGCTTCTCAGGGAGCAGTAGCTGGAATTATAAGTGCTGTGGTTGCTACTGTAATTGGAGCAGTATCTAGCTTCATTGCTTACCAGAAGAAGAAACTCTGTTTCAAACAAAGTGGTAAGATTTCTAAATTATTTCTTTCTACCTTTTGTAGAGCTCTTCTCTCTTTTTTTGTATTTTATATGGGACCTAAAAATTGATTTTATACGTCAGGTAGTTTTAATAGCTTAGTGAATTGGTGTTCACAGGGAATAACCTCTTTTACTAGTCCCCTAAGAAAGGGTGACTGAAGAATGCCTGGCCCAAAATTTAGACTTTCAGAAACAGACTGACTTAAGTCTCTGTGTTCTTTAAAATAAAACCATCTCCTGCTGGAGAGTGAGCAGGAGARACTGCAGGAGAACTTTTCTTTTTGAAAATTGAGTGGAGGTTGGGGTTTAGAGACTATCTTCCTGGAAAATACTATGTCATTTCTATTTTTTAAATCTTGCCTTTGTGTCTTCTAAAACCGCTTGCCTGCATATTGGCTTATGACACCTACCCAGATGTTCATCTCAAAATGATCTTTTTTCTGCAGCGGTCTATTGCTTGCTGTCTACTTTCTTTTCACCTAAATAAGATGTAATTTAGATCAGAGAACTTGGGGAGTACTGTGGCTGATAGGTGGGACATAAGCTTTGTTTATGTCTTTTCCAGTCCTCCTGACTGGTTGGTGAAGGGAGAGGATAGAGCAGCAATCCAGACAGACACTGATATTTGTGAGTTCTGGGTGTCTGGAAACTGAGTGCTGTCTACCATGCTCAACAACTTTGAAGTGAAGAGAATCTGAATATTAAATGCCTGTTTGTTTCTCAGCAGATCAAGAGAATGTGAATATGGAAAGCCATCGTGGAGCACAATCTGAGCCACCCGGTAAGAGAATAATGTAGATAGAAGAGCAAGTTTTTTGGTGGTGATCCTACTAAATGCACTTTATTGACATTAAACTTAGTGGAGAAAATGCACTGTATCTTTTTGTTAACCAAATGTTTGTAACTACCATGACAACTAACTTTGAACTGAATCAAGATTTCAGTTCTGATTATGTGGCCATTTTTCTGTAATTTTTCTTCTTTGAACTCATTGGTTTATTGTCTTAAGGGGTCCCTGAAATACAGGAGCTTAGAGTAAAGAGGAATTGACTTTTCTTYGTAAAAGTATTATTAAAGACAATTACAAGAACACAAAACTGTTCCTTTAGTGTGATACATAACTGCAGTTAGATGACAGGTGTTTTATTAGTGTATGCTGAGTCTGATAGGAATCTGATATCGTTTGGTCATAAACCCATATAGAAGAAAAGGTTAACAGTGCTTGAACAGAGATAAAACTTACTGAAGGCAAGGAAGACTGAACTTACTAGCATGTTTTTCTAACATGTTCTCTGTTGTAAACAGAGAATCCTTTTTTGAAAGAATCATCAAATAACATCTTTCTACAATTGTGACAGCAGAAGAAAGCTGTTCTAAAACAACAAAAAACCTAACAACCTCATTCTTCCTAATTTAGAACGGATATGACTGTCTAGGGTACTTAGCTGACGGAACAGCTGATTGAACTACAGGAAAGTCATAGATACATTTGGAGAATTTTTGAAACAAAATAAGTAAAAACTGCTTTCTAGACCTTGTGACTGGTCAACAAAGGAAGAAGCAAAACAGCCTCCTGCTGAAGTTTTCTGACYGTCTTTGAAATATTGGCTATTAAGATCTCACATCAGTATAAATCTGCAATATATTCTTCTGTGGGCTTAATATAAAACTAGCAGAACTAGTTCTGTTTTTTATAATTTAACTAAAAAAGTATGCCTTATTTCTTTTGGGTATTTGTCTTTTACTAAAGGCTTCCAGCTGGCTCACGATCCTATTACACACATTTTTCTTTTAAACTCTTAAATATATGAAACTGTCAAGAAGAAACCATTTTCTTGTCACAGGCTGTTGAAAATCAGGATTGGAGATAGGCATGTTATCCTCAATTCAGCCATGTGATAGTGAAGGAAGCGCTATTGTTCAAAGACCTTTACCAAAGGCAGATAACACATGAGCTGCAGTCAGGGCATGCTAAAATTTTTGGCTGTGAGTTTCATCAGAACTCCTGATCACATGATGCAGACTTAATTTTAATTGATAAAGTCAAACCTGGAATGTTATCGTAAATGATTATTCCTCCCTACATATTGACATCAAAGTGTTGCATTCCAAATTTCATATCTGTACTATATTTTTCAGGCAGACATGAGCATGTTTTGAGCCAAGAAACTGGGTGGAAACTATGGTCAGCACGGTACTGCTCCTGATCTAAGTTCTGGGAGTCAGGCATCTGAGCTCTGCCTTTGTAGTAGTAATGTAGCTACATAGCTTCTGTTTTGAAGCAGTCTTGCATTAGCCCTGGTCAGATGGCATGGCAGAACAAGTTTGTGTTTATTTTTAAAATTGTATGTAGACTTTTCTTGGACTTCCTGAAAGTTTGGATAACCTAGGCTAGGATATTCTTTCAGTAACACGCTATTTCCATCAGATATGCAGACTGTATGCCATTTAATTTCTGCTTTCGCAAAAATGCAAAGGCATCTCTGAAACTGCATGTTGGGTTATACAAACTGCAAGTGTAGATAGCTAGATAGATCTGGTAGGATGTGGTTATTTGAACAAGAATTCTGGGATGTAATAGCCCTTGTTATGCAAGACACTTGCTAAACAGAATCAAGCCTCTGCCTACCTGAATTTATCCCACAGTTCCAAATACTGGTCTTCTGTCCAAATATACTGTATTGAGTGAGTTCTTACAATATATACTAACATAATATACTAATCTTGAGGTCTTTTCACTCTTTAGTACAGCGCACGCTTCTGGAGAACTAAATCAAGGAAAACGTGATGAAGAAGAGACCATTAAAACTGGATAGAGAGCCTGCTTTCTGCCTGAAAAAAAAAGAAAACCAAAAAGTATAATGTAAACAACAGAGTCTGAAGATGAATGAGAAAATAGTCCTTGTTTGAAGCATCTTTGGGAGTGTGACTTAAAAGACCTGAGTACTTCTGTATGGTTAGCCCTGTGAAGCAGTGTTGCACACCAATATTTGGCCTTAATGACCGGAGTGTAGAAATATGTTGTGCCTTTACATTCTTTGCTTTACTCCTATGACAAATGGGTGTGTCTCAAGTGCATTCAGTATGTTTAACTTTTCCTCACCTCTCCAAAAACAATAAGCAATTAAGGTTTTGTTATGCCGTTGCTTTTAGGCAGTGCAAGCATTTTTTTTAATATCCTGTATGAAATGAATGTACCAAGAAGACTTTCTTATGTCTTCACTTAAAAGTGAAGAGCTTTCTTTAAAAAAAAACAAAAAACAAACCCCAAACAACTTGGTATATGTTGTGGACCTGAAAGCAAAATACTACCTAGGGAAGAACATACATGTGTTGGATAATATGGTTCACTGTGTGTGGATAGGATAATGGATCTTAGTGTGGGTGCTGTTGATATGATTTGTGTAGCTGCCTGGGTCAGCCACCAGGGAAAAGATATTTGTTCTTCAACTTCTAAGAGACAAAAATTTGGAGTTTTGTTTTTGCATTTTTTTTTTAATTGCATCTGTCTGGTACAGATTCAAAACATCCAAACTAGTACACACACATCCTTCAGCCTTTCTGGCTCTTCTTCCTGCTTAGCAAGTACTGAGCTGGTTAGATGTGGAAAAGCCTGATTTACAAACCAGAAAAATAATTGAATTTTGTACATCTTGTGAGTTTGATATGTGGCAATTGTCTGAACAGTTGTGAATGAAGTACTGGGGAGTGGGGATTAGCATCTTCAGGTTTACTTTACCAGAAACTTAGCAGAAAATAATTTGATACTTTGAATTCAGAAGGTTTATAATACGTGGTTAGAAGGCAGAAACAGTACTGCAATTCAGAAGTACGTAATACYAAGACTGACGGGAACAACCCAGCCTCACTCCACAAGCACCCACTGGACAGCATAAATAACAAACATGTGATGAGTACTTTTGGACTTGTGAAGGATTGCCATCAGGAAGAAAGGGACTATGGTTGCATCCTCAACTGAAATCACTTAGGAGATTTGCTGTGCCTCTTGAAAGCCACAAAAAAGTTTCCAGGATCTGCAAAAACGTGGAAAACTGCTCACCTGTAACAGTTGAAGGACTAAGTCTGAAATAATAACTAGTACTGTCTGGAAGGAATAGCCTGACCAGTTCTGTTGCCTTTCATTCTGTTTCCGATTTTCATGCAGTTTTACAATATGTGTCTTAGTAATGTGCTTTAGCCACTTGGCAAAGTTCTAGAGAAAGATGACATTTCATGGAACATCCTAGAAATCACTATGAATTTGGATTTTAAACCTTTAAATATCTACATTCGAATATGAATGTATGTCAAGGATAATTCATTTAAGAATTTCTTATAGGTGTTTCTTGGCTTACTGCAAATCTTTACACCAATTTTAGTCTTTTGTTATGGAATTAATTTGTAAACCTATTTTTTTCCCCATTTTATTTTTAGCATAAAAATGCTAAAACCTTTAAGTGTGTACAAGGGTGGAGAAGTGATTTATATATAAGTCATTTGATATATGTAAATACAAACAAATGAAATGTACTGTTTACTTGTATGAATGAACAGGTATCTCATATCAGTGCCAAGTGCAGAGAAAACAGAAATAGGGCAGTGTTTGTCAGGGATAGAAGTGGGGACGGGGAGAGCTTCAACTAGCTTTTAGCTAACCAGACTCTTGAATCCTCCTTCAGCTTTTGCAAGGCAAAAAATTACTCACTAAAACCTCCTATCAACATTGTGATTTTTCTAAAAATAAATTAAAAAAAAAAAAAGAAAATGTTTAAGTATTTTCCTTCTTAGTAGCTCTAGAATTACAAAAGTTTGGGGCTGTACCAGAGAAGCTGTCTTCAAAGGGAGATTCTTGCTGTTCCATCAGCAAATCAGATTTATTTCTTACAAAAGTCTCATCAACTTAGAAGGAAGTTGGCCAGTAGCCACAAAGCCACAAGTGCTTTCACAGGGTTTTTACCAATATGAAGTGCATTGGAGAAGACATCTGTGTGAATGACGAAAACAACAAAAACGCTTAGATTTGGTAACAGAATAAAATGAAAATACGTGCAGAAATAGAGTGTTTGGTAGATGTACAGATATGGCAAAGAGAAGGGCGTTTGTGTTCCTCATCCAGATGTCATTGGTGCCTTTAGGAGCAGACACCCTTGCAGTGGTTCTTGTGTCATTTACTCACCCTCTGATATGAAAGGACCAAACCCAAATGAGATGGCAGTGCAGGTGTTACCAACTAAATAGTAACAAACTTGCTGAATTTTTCAGTATAAATGGGCATAGATTGCTGCATGAAATTTAGGCACAGTTACCTCCTCCTCCACAAAGCAGCCAAACCTAAAGATGATGCTTAGAGGGAATGAATATTATAAGGGTGATATCAGCAGCCCTTTCCTCTTAATTTGTCCTTTTATGGCTTCACAGGCTGGAATTGTCTGAGAAGGACAGAAGATTGGCTGGTGCCACCTAGAGAGAAACAAGTAAAGAGAAGAGCTGAAAGGCTTGAAATCTCAGGCTAGTCTCTGTTATGAGAAGGAAACTGCTGTTTTGTGGGCTTCTGTTAGCCATCTGTGGATAACGCCTAGCAGTTCACTTATTTTTCAGTTACCAGAGTGTTAATTGGAATATATCACTAAATGTCACACCACTCTACCCTTTGAAACTTTGATCTTGTGTCTTCCTAGCCAAATTGCTCTCGCATTGCCTAACTCAATATCCTCATTCATTAGTTCTCACATTTACTGGGTCAAAGAACATTATCAGTCAGCAATTCTTTCTCACCCTRCTGAACTGTTTTTGTGGTCATCTTCCACAGATCAGCTGCTGCCTATCATRGCCTTATGGGTTCTCTCTGACTTTCAGATCACAATTTGGGAATTAGTCCTAGTTTCTGTATGGGTTTCAATTAGATGGTGCAGTGGGATGAAAAAATACTGCCCTTTCCAGGCCCAAACTACAAGTTTCACTCCTGCAAAGTACCTTCACCATTACAATAAATGAGTTTAAATAGATGGCAACACACAAATCCATCTGGTTGCTTTGGTACACCATCTTTAGTTGTAGTTTTTCTTTAGCTTACTCCTTTGAGGAGGAGTGCTGCATTGTTCCTGGTGGTGGTGAAGCTACCTTAAGTAACAGGAGAAAAAAAGTAAAGCAGGATCTTCTTGTTCTAGAATATCGTGTTACTGTAGCATCTACAAGGGAGTAGAGGTTGCAGTTTAGTTCATCACAATAATCAGTAAAAGAACTGCTTTACAAGTGTTTTGAGGGTTTTCAAGTGGGATGTCCATTTCAAATACTTATCCAAGCATATCCGAAGGAATTTGTCAAGCTGAGGAGATGAAAACAGGGCAGTTCTTAAACATAAAATCTAGCAACTTTTTATTGTAGCTCCTATTCATGCTCATTTCAAAATCTGTGTCAAATTTTGAATGTTAAGGATATACTCTTTAACACACTCACCTTTCAGTTTACATAGAGCTGAATTGCACTCCCAGTTATGTTTTTCAGTATTTTTCTGACTAATTCTTTTAGGTCACTATTTAAACTCTACTGTTCCTGGGGGAGAGGATCTCCTTTTTTTTTTCCTGTGTGGTTTTCACTTGTGAAGGTTCTGAAACAGATTTTAAGTTTTTCATAAATTGCAAAGTTTTTTTTTTATTTTGCTCTTTCTGTTACGCTGATATAAAGGACACACTTGAAAAAAGCGAAGAGATGATTAAGGATAGGAAAAAGACTATAACATTTGAATCGAGTAAAAATACAGGTTGTTCAAACCCCTATCTTTGGAGTACTTAAAGAACCACAAGGATTAAATACTAAAATGCATGTTCCTCCATCTGTTTGTGAAAACTATTGAAGTTTTAGCTACAACAAACATTGTAGCGTGCAGGTAGCAATTGTATTCTTCTATTGCCAAGAAATTTTATCACTGAATCACTTGTGTATTTGGCTTACATTTAGATTAATGTCTCGCATTACCAGATGTTTCCAGATTTTAATTAAAATATTTCTGGTTTTATGACAAAAGATTAATATTGTAGGATGTTAGTGGCTTTCCCACGTAGTTCTAGTTTATAATTTGGTTCTTTCATTTCCAATAGAGCAGGTCACCTGTACCAAAGAGATCAATGTCTAACCTCTGCCCACAGGAAGGATGGGGCTACAACTGTGGTAAGTTGTGACTGTCCTCTTGTTTTCCTTTAGCCTGTCTCATTTAAAGATGGGGTAAAAGTATATGGTATAGAGAATAGACAGACATCCTGGCTCCACCTCTCCACCCATTTGCTACTTCCTAAATATATGTTCTTTTTTCTTGAAAGAACAAGTACAAAAATAAGGCAAGTCATGAGCCATGTCAGGTGAATGTAGGCAAAGCTTTATCTTCTTTTTAAATAGGAAAAGACAGGTAAATGATTTCTCAAAGTGACAAAAACACACTTTATAGTTGATTGTAAGGCCCTGTATTTGTGTTCAGTATTCGATATTGTTTACTTGATATTTTTGGCTAGTGGTTGCATGTCTATTTGACAGAGAGCGCTGATATTAAAAAGCTCCTGCAAGGCACTGGAGCAGAACTTGGTAAGTATTTGGGACATCCTGACTCCCACACTGGGTCCACTCATCCAGCTCACCCTTCCTATGCCACCTTTGTATTTATTGCTTTTGTTTAGCTAGACAGAAAAAATAGACAAGGGGTGTATCATCTTCAAACTTCATTTAATAATCTTCAATACCCCAAATAAATTATCCCAAAGAACTACTATTAGCAGCCAGTTGAGAGAAGGCATTTAGGTAAGATTTCACTCATGAGAACAACTGTTTTGAAATAAAGCTAATGAACGTCTGTGATGTCTGTGGTTGACAAAGTCATGTCTCAAGCCTAAATGTCCTTAACTTTTCTGAGGTTCAGCAATTGGCTTTGACAAGCAGAATGATAATACATAAATTAAACTTTATGGTTTCTATTAACAACTTAAAAATGGTGCAGCCCTTGATACAAAAAGCCAGTACAGCATAAACCTATTCCTATTATATTGATTCAAATTTGTGGGAAAAAAAATATGCTGATCAGCTCAAACATCAAGCTTCTTGCAAGATCCAGAACTGTCATTTTTTATCAGTCCAGCTTATGGATCATGTGTTTTCTTGTAGTTAACATAGAAGTATGCATTTCATGCAAATTCTGTATCATATGTTCTAGGCAATTCAACAGGAATGCACTTGGGGCCGCTTTGCTCCAGATCAGACTGGATCACCCAGAAACATCAGCAGCGTATGGATCTGCTATTAATGGTAACAATGTCCTGAGYGTGTTTGCTGCCCTAGTCAAAATAGTGACCGCAAAAATGTCTGCTGCTTAACCCAAACAAGAGGGAGCAGTGGACCAGGGTTCTTGTTGGAGCAGGGCACCAGTGTGACAGTGACAATCCAGTTCAACACACAAATGCATGGGCATACATGTTTACTAGAGAGAGATGATGACAAAACTGTATTTAAATCACATCAGTGATGTTGATGTATATTCATGTATGTATCTGTGATGTCTGTATACTTTCCAAAGCTTTTTGTTCTGCTCAGACTGTGCTATGGCACTATCTGAGATCTTTCTTTGTTTAGGATATGCGTGGATATCTGTATGTAAAAACGTGTTTAGATCAATGGAAAAAGTCTTACAGACAAAATTTACTTTGTGAATAAGGGCATCTACCAGGGAGCTTAGCATGCTTCAGGTCAGGAGTCTGACATCACGTTTTGAGTTTAGCATCCTAGATTTTTTTGTTATCCCTCTGTAGACAGTCCCTGAGTCTCTGCAGAGCAGATTCTTGTTCTCCACTTCCCTAATTCCACTGCTTTAATTACCGATTAGGACTTTGACAGGATTTCCTCTATCACCAGTCCAAAAAGTGAGTAGGGGGACAGTTCTTTTTGGACAGAAGATATATGAGAGATTTTTCAAGTACACTTCAGACTAGGCCTGTCTCTTCTAATGAGTTATTTTAGCTCCTACAGCACCACACCCTACTGTGTAGGGGAGGATACAAAACAGGTTGGCTTTCCCTCAGGGAAGGAGGTGGATTGAGAGAGCGCTGGCTCCCTTCTTCTCATTGGGTGCTGGTTCTGGTTCCCCTTCCCTCCACGTTAGCCGCCTGGTTGATAAATAGGTTTCTTAGAGGGCAGGTGGCACCTACATTGCTACTCATGGCTTGGCCGTAGAGTGGCTGTCTGCTTTTGTTATTTGTCCTGTAACAAATAGGAGTAGGTTTTTAGGGACTTCTCTCTGTTCTGATTCCTCAGTGCTTGAGTGTGATGGTGAGTGAACTCTTCAGATAGAGCCACTGATCAAAAGGGTCTCCCTTGAACCTTGACACTGCGGTTGCAACATCTATCGTTGTCATCGCTTGGAAAAAACAACCGGCACAATCAGAACACTGCATAGAAGACCATGGGGAGATTAAGAACTATCCTTCTTTTGTGCCTTGGTTTTCTTCTAGTCCATGTAAGGGGTAAGTGACATTTACATTGTTTTAAGATTTATTTCCAGGGTATGCTTATTAAAAATGAAAAAAAAATCAACAAAAGCCCCAACCCCTCAAAAACATGCTTCTTTATTTAGAAATACTTGCTGCTTTTTTGTTGTTGCTACTGTTTTGTAGGAGTACCGCTGCAGTTTTTATTTCTGAAAAGATACATATCTTTTGGATGATCACTCAGCCAAAAGAGAAACTGAAGAATTAATTAGATGGTGGGACTGAGTTAAGTTACAGCTGGCATGTTAACTGGAAATTGAGTTTTTTTGTTTTTTATATTCTCTTTTCTCTTGCTCCCCTAAAATCATTTACAAGCTTGGACTTGAGTATAAACATTTTTTTATGGAAGGTGTAAAATTAGAACTTCCAGAGGAATTTCTAGTTTCCCAAGAGATCCTTAGTGAAATACTTGCTTCATGTTTTAAGAGCTTTTCTTGCTCATTCATATTTTGAGATGTATGTATTAGTTATATTGTAAAAACAATTGCTCATGAAGTTTAAAGACATTCATGTTTTAATATTGGGGCTGATTTATTAATCTGAATGGCTGTATTCCTCAATAAGTAAAACCCATATACATGCATACTTTTTCTTTTTTTGTATGTAGGATTAATGCAGAACTGAACTGAATGCATTTTGTACATATTTTTTGAAGAATGAAGAGCAGTTCGGGAAAATGTAGTCTTTTTGCATTGAACCTTTGTTCTAAATTCCAGAGTAATTTTCTTTTAGCAAAACATTCTGTAAAACTTTTATTGATATCAAAGCAAATAGGACAGTCCTCATCTGAATGTGCTATATTGTGGACTTGTAACCTTTTGGGTTTTGTACATGATGATTACTGCAAATAATTTTAGAATTGTGATTGACTGTAGAATGAAATCAATCATTAACCACTAGTTCCAAAAGCTGCAGCTTTTCCTCCCCCATCCTCCCCCCACTTTAAATGGAGTCCTCAGGAGATCTTGCAGTAATGGGCAGTGAAATAACTTGCCCTTAATTCTTACCATAATTTCATATAAAAAAATGAGGAATTATTTGGAGGTCTTTAGCAAGGACATGGCATAGAAACAACAGAGCAATAGAACAGTGATGGCAGGCTCCACATTATGTTTTGAACAGTGATGATTCACACTGTCTCTCATTACTGGCATGCAGACTTTCTTGTTCTGGAGAAGTCTCTTATGCTGAATATTTCTATTCAAATAACCTGAGCGTGGGCAAGCCAATTTCCGTATGCTATATCACTTTAATTACAAGGCTAGTCAACCATTCTTGCTTTACACATGTGCTAACTTTGAGCCAGTTCAAGCCCTGCTTTGGGGCACAAGTCATTACTGAATGCTACTGTGGTGTTTGGGCACAGTCTTAAGACTGCAGAAACTATTTCATCCATTTGAGAAAAGCAAAATGAATGATTTTTAGTCTAAGGCAACAGCCACTGAATATTATCATCAAAGTATTTACCATGTTATTTTACCATGTTACCATGTAGGAGACATTCATAGGAACCACCTCTCACTCCTATACAAGAGATGATATGGGAAAGGGTTAGGGATGCTGGTGAAAGACCGGTCTAAGTGCTTATGATGGGAATGTCTATGACATAGCTCACCTTTTTATATGCAGCCTTAATTCTGATCTAAGCTGTAACCATCTGTGATAACTCTTAGAAACGTCTGTACCACCACAGCCAGGCCAGATCATATCAGTTCCCTTACAATCTTGAGTTTCCCTTTTATCAGGGTATCTTCACTTAGTTGGCTAGACTAACTTGATGGGCTCTTCTCAACAGAAGGGTGACATAACCAGGTACCACATGGCACAAAAAAAAAGAGACCTGATGTAGTTCAGAAACTTCCATGCTTATTGCAATCTTCTATACTTTTATTTATGATCTTGTGGGTTTTATTATTTTCAAGCTTAGGCAGGTTACATGAATTATCTCATAATTTGAGCTGCAGTAACTGATTGCCTGAATGACTCTTAGCCCAAATCAAATGGAAGGTAAAACAACTTAGTGGAAACATCTTTCACTGAAGTCCATCCTAATGCCAAAGGTCAATTTACTGCAGCTCACCTGACCTGTAGTAATTCAGCTTTAGCTATGTCTATACTTCCTACTTCGTGTGTGCTGTGACGGTCGAGTGCGCAAGGTCCTATTCCCCCAGTAATCAAGATCATACAGCTGTCTGAAACATGTTGAAGGTCACATTTGGGCCACACAACTGTTTTCACTGTGTGTGTATGTGTAGTGGGGAAGTAGTGCAAACTGAGGTCTCTCTCCTACATAGAGCTGGCAAGCAACTGTGACTCTCACTCAGACCTGACTGCTCAGAAATGCTCCCCAAATTCYCAATATAGACATAAACTATGTATCCATGTTCTTGAAGGCCAACTGATAGATCATGTTTAGTCAGTAACAAAGACAGTGCAACTGTTGCTGATATTACATTAAATTTACTCCATCATGTATTATATGCTATTCTGCTAAAGCATTTGTTGTTAGCCAGTAAACCGTGGACCACTGTCAGCTAAGGCTTACAAAGATTTTGACTCAAAGTAATTGTATTTTCAGATAATTATCTAGGAACTTTAAGGGGAGAAAATTACAGACCTGTTTGTATTTGAGAAAGTATGTGATTTAGTTTTATGAAAAATGTAGTTTTCACTGGGGTTAAAAGACAGAAAGGGAGAGATAAAAAACTCAGTCCTATTTTTATTCCATCAAGCTCCAATCCTCCCTGTCACTCTGTGTGAGGTCCCTGTGTATGTGCTGAAGTACTCGTAGTATCAGCAAGGATATACCTAACAATGAGTCCTCTTGTTGCTGGGGCCCAAAACTATTTCACTCTCAAAACCAGAATTGCTATCATCTGTGGGCATGTGACTACTGTCATCCAAAGGTGTGATTGCAGTTTGATAGACATACCTGAACTAGTTGAAACACTAATAACAGCAGAGCTGTTGCCACATCAGAGCTCAGGAAGAGCCAGCATGTTTACTCAGCTTCTCCAGTTCACTTTTCAGACTTTACTTGCCACTTTGCAAGCCTGATAGGAATGCCCAAACTATCTCTTTTCCATTTGCATCTTTCCCTAATTCGCGTCAGGGATTGTTAATCCCTTTCCATCCCACTGAGGATAATAAATAGATAAATAAATGTCATAATTATTTTAAGATTAAAAATTAATAAAAAGATGCCTCTCTGTGGCAATTTGCCCTGTGGTTAGTATGAGAAGGATTCAGATTGTTTTGGTCACCTTGTTTAACTATGACAGTCTTCCTACTTCTGCGCAGTGGGGCTGAACTCTCTGAATGTTAAGGGAAAATAACGGTTAATATCTGATCTGTATTTATAATGAGCCAGTATTGGACTCCCATGCAATATCTTTTTCTTGTGAAGCCAAATAGGACATCCCAATTGAAGAAAGGTATTGAATGGGTTTTGGAAGTGTAACATCCAGCTTCACTTTATAACCTTTGCCTGTCATCACTGCTTTCTTGAATTCTTGAGCAATTTATTCAAGAAGCCAAATCACAGTAACATATTTTCAGAAGGTAACCATGATCCAGAATAAATGAAAACAAAGGCCAGAATAGACACTAATATTAGCAGACCATATAAAGGGAAGTCCCTCCTTATGTGCCAGGTCTTATGACATCAGTGGTGGAGGAAATAGGCACACGCTCCACACAGGGAACAGTCATGAGTTAATAGTAACAAAGCTTCCCAGATCACAATCTGCATTGTATCAAAACTGCAGGTTATCATCTGAAAGGAGCAGAAATTGAGATATGAGCCAAATATTTCTATTCACAAAGACTGTACAGACAATTTTGTTTCCTGAGCATAATGGTAACAAAAAGAAAGCTAGCTCTTAGTTCAGAAATCCTACCCAGATTTACAGATCATTTTGCATGCCAGGAATCTTGATTTCTGTCCCTTCTGAAGATGATGCTGCCAGATCCTCTTCCAATTCTCCTGCTTTTGAAGTGTGGAGACCAACTAATCATCCATCACCATTTGCCCAGGGTTGTTCATGGAAGCTTCTTTGTGTATTCCAGTGGTATGTGCAGAGGCTTCAGATTTTTCTGCTCTTTAAAGGGACTCTAATTGCTTTTCTTGTTTAGTCCAAATGAAAGGCTGCTCATGAACCTCAACAGAGACTTTATTGCTCAGCAAACCTGCTTGCTGGCATCCAGCAACTCTTTCCAGCATTATTGTTTAATAGAAAGAATATTTTTAATGRTATGAAATGGAGAAGAGGATGCAGGCCTCGCCCCATTGCCATCTTGCATCTTGAACATGCAGGCAAAGAAAGTGTACAAAACACCCTGATCATCCACTCAGACTTAGCAGTACTATTAACCCCTTTGGAACCAATAAAAGTTGTTATGCAGATGGACTGTTGGGACTTCAGTGGGCACAAGATTAGTTATACAATGGAATTTGAGATACAAATTTAACTTGATGTTAGTTACGGAACAACATAACTGAGGTTTATACTACGCATCCTGCCTGTTGAAGAACTAAAGATTATGCATATATTTTACCATTGCATTTGGGGTGAAGACGGCTGCATTAAAAAACCCTCTGTGAGCAACAGAAATAAAGCCTGGCATCTCCCTGACCTCACTGCATTATCTTCAACCCCCTCTCATGTCCCTACAGTACYAGTTTGGGAAAGTGTGGATTAGTCAGCTGGTACTTATGCAGTAACTGGTCATTCAGTGAGCCAAACACAACTGTTTTTCATGCCACACTATCATCTTTCAGTAGGAACACTAACACAGGTCTCTCTTTTAGGTCTATCTATTTGTACAGCTTTCATGTAACATGACTGTGATTAATCCTGATACCCTCAGACCAAATGGCTGAAATGGGCTGACAGCTTCCCGAGCCACTGTGGAGCTTTGGGACTGGTGTGGACAGACACCAGTGATGCCTGACCCATCCATGCCGTGGCATGAGCTCCATTTCCTTGTGACACAAAGGTGAAAATCTTAGCTTCAGTCTTCCACTTCACAGACAGACACACAGACATATGATACTACTTGATTAAAGAATGCAACTCCTTTGCTCTGCCTGTAATTTTACAGAACATGCCAGCTTCTTCAGCACTTGCTTTGAAGCAAAATTTAGAAAATTATATATGTTTTACATTATGCATGCAAGGCATATCACACCATAAAGTACAGTAGCTACCTTTGAACAGCTGTTATTTGTCCACAGCAAAGCAAACACCATAAAAACAGAAGATATTTTCTTTAATGTTTGATGAGAACACGCTGCACAGACCTAAAGCAATACTGCCACTCTTCTTTTATTAATACGCCTTATTTGCAGATAATTTTTAAATAAGTGTTTTAGTATGAATGAGTGAGAGATACTTTTTCATTTCCCCTGAATTCAAAACATAAACAGAAGTGGCTTAGCAAAAGGACAAAGCCAATAATCAAGTCCATGCGCTGTGGTCTACGGACTGGAACTGAGATCTTAATTATAGATTTTAAAGCACACTCATTTTCCATCACTACATCAAGGGGTTGTAATGCCGATCATTGTTTACGGAACAAAAGGGGCACAATGGAAAAAAAAGCTGAAGTAACCTCAACAGGAAATGTGGATCATAAAAGTGTTACATCAAAGAAATAGTAACCACTCATTGAGATTTTGTCCAAAATGTCCACTCTGTGGCATAAACCTTTATGGTCACCCATAACTTTTCTTATATGAGTAATTTTCTTTAAACAAATACAGTCACTTCCTGAATAGAATTGAGCCAGTAAACAGGTATGTTCTGAATCATATACTTGGCAAAATATATGCTATTCCCTCAATCTAGGGAAAATATGTATCATGACTGTATACAGTAATATGCAGAAGTGATCTGTACAAAGAATAACTTACCTTACTGCTTCAGCTAAAAAGAAAATAAAAGAAATYCCATGAGCGATTCGGGTCACATATTGTTCCCTTTTAGAAATTTTTTATTCTCATTTGTGAGTCACTAATTTCTTCTTCTTCCTCTGCCAGCTTCATAATCTTTTAAGCTCATTGTATTCACAGGAGTAAAACAATTCTTTTTTAATTACACCCCCATCTCTAAGTTATTTGGTTTCCAATTTATTTATAACACAGGCACTTTTATCCCAGTCATTCAACTACTATGAATACACTCAGAGCCCATTAATTTAACCATATTAATGGCAAAAGCACAGAATTTATATAACACACACATATGCATTTATATACTTTAGATATATGTCCATACAAACATATCTACATGTATACATGTGTGTATATACAGACATATAAACACACATTTTCTTATGTGCCTTAGCTTCATTTTTCAAYACTAGACCATGTATATTAAATGCCTGAGTTGTTCATTTAATATGCCCTATAACCTGACTCTCATTTGGTAATATTTATGCTGTTTCATTTAAATGTGGGTCATTTTAATGGCCACAAGCTCTGTTCATATGGATCTAGTGCAGGAATGGGTCTGCTTAGTGAGATTAAAAAATTGCAAAGGAACTCCATGGTAGTCTTTTATCAGAAAAATTCTGACTACAGTCATAATGATAGATATAATAAGTGACAATAAAATCTGCTCATCCTAAATAGACTGAACATTTCCAAGACAAATGTAGAAGTTAGCTCTCAGACAAAGCTCCTTGTATTTTTGTAAGAGCAACTGTGACTGTCATCTGCTTATACAAAAAAATACTCTTTTAAAAAGTGATCAAGTAGATAGAAAATCAATGTGGGTCCTGGGAGCCCTTGCTGAAATTTATAAACTATTGAAAAAGGGATTAGAACAGTCCCAAACTTAGTGTTTCATTAAATGGTAATGTGGAAAGTAGAATGAGATCCATCAGCTCTTGGTTTAATATAAGTATTTTAGTCTATTGGGCAAAATGTTCACTATTAAAAGACTGCCAGTATTGTCTAAGCCTCTTGAGCTATAGCACTCACATCTCCGTGATAGCGAAGTTCTTTTGAATATTAGGCCTTCTGACCAGTTAATAAATAGGGTGACTAATTGTAGTRGCTTTCAAAGGCTCTTGTGTTACTAGTTTCACTGAGGGCTAATGGGAACAGTTCCTGAGTCTCAGCAATCAGGCTTCCGTGAAGCCTTTTCTAACAGGTAGCATCCATGTGTAGAGCCTAGTCTTGTTCCTTACAAATCCTCCTGAAAAGCGGTGGGATCTGACCCTCATGTGATCAGTCAGTTGCATAGTTAAAGGATGATGGATCCTCTTAATATTTAGCTGACAAATTCAACCATATGCAAAAGATGCTGCTGTGTGTATTTTGTTGACTGGATGTTTGGGTCACATTTTCAAACAACTGATATGAACAAAAGTTTGTGAACATTACATGTGCATGCACCTGAGGGCACAACTTTGCAGGCGACTGCCTTGGGTGCCTTGGGTAAGGGTGGCCTGAGCTCCATGCTGCCTTAGCAGGATGCATCTTATATTCAAGGGAACAGCTGGCTCAGTGTTTCTGTGACGAAGAGCAATCCTAGCAATCTCTACATTACAGCAAACGAACTAACAACTAGTTACACTAAAAAAGTTAATAGAAGGTATGGGTATTAGTGAAAGCAGAACTTGATCCCAAATTTCCTACCTGAAAGAATCATGCTCGTAAAAATAAATGTAGTAATGCTGAAATTTAAGCTTCTGTGTTTTGGTGCTCAGCTTCATAAAAGTCTGTCACATTTCATACTCCATATGTCCATTCTCCCCTGTCTGGCTGTTACAGAGAAGTCTAGAGTGAGTGATTGAGGCCTGGTCTACACTTCAAACTTTTCCTGGCACAGTTACATGAGTTGGTGGAGATGAGGGAATTACATCCCAAATAAGCCTGGCGGTGCCAGCAAAAGTCCTGCTGTTAGTATAGTTCATTGTGTTTGAACAACTGGTATAAACATCATTAAAACAACTCATTTCTAGATACAAACTGTATATCCATCTGGAAGGCTTGCTTTCCTAGCTTAGCATTTTCTCATTTGCAGATAAGGTCTGTTCTGTGGTGTCAGGCAGGAGCTTATAGGCATTTTCTTAGATTATTTGTTTAGAATAATCCTGGACCACCCAACAAAAAACACTATTACAGGCATTTTATTTCTACATAAAAACATAAATACCCTCAGAAGAAATGGCAGAAGTAATGCCAAGAAATAGTATACTAGCCCAAATCACTAACAACAGCGATAACTCTGAGATAATACCTCCTGCATAGCTAAATCTCTTCATAACTTTGTCCACATTAAAAAAACAACAACAAAAGGAATAAAGCTGTTTTCTGCCTGTTTAAATTTCTTTCATTCTCATTTTCATGTGTATATTTCCAGCTGCTTCTATTACACAAGCTGATCAAGAAAAGGCCATACTAAGCTTTTTTTATGTGGAAAATGAATTTCTATCAGTCTGTTTGTTCTGTGAAGAAGCTTTTCTAATTTATTTTGGTTGTCATTTATCTTTAGAGTTCCCTGGAGTGACTGCAGTTCCTATTGAGCTAAATACTTTCTCAGTCTCTAATATGTTATTGTTTTTAGACCCTCCATTTTGTGGATGAAATCTATGCTGTTCTGCTATTTAAGCATCTGTTATCCTCCCAAATTAGATTCTTGAAATGTCTAGGTGCAATCTCAGAAATGGTAATGAGCATTTAAAATTCTGCTCCACAAAATCTTACTCCCTGAGGTCATTTGGTAGTATTATCTGAGGAAGTCAGGATGGAAGTCCAAGCAATCTCTTTGGTTTATTGGAATATCATTTACCCTGGTACACAGATGTCCACATACAATCTGCCCATCTGTCAAGTTTTATATTTACATGGTCATAGCAATTTTAATGTAGCTTCCTTTCTCACTCCCAATCAGTGATTCTGTTGGTTGCTTTTTTTTATTACTTCATTTATCATCATAAAAAAATAGAAACAAAAAAATAACAATCTGAATCACTTCTGCAGAGGGGTTTCAGCCTTCTTTTTTGTCTGAAAATTTCTATAGTCTCTTTCTATTTTCCCCTTGCTGTCTAAAAACAACACCTCTTGTCTTTTTCCACCCTTTAGATACTAGAGCATACCACAGAAGATGAAAATCTAGATATTTCCAGAAGGGCAGATGTTAGCTACTGTTTCAATCTGCTGTTTTGCTTTAGCTTTCATTCAATTGGAAGCATCTGTGTGGTCTTGTTTGAATTCCATAATCTCTTTTGATTAGATTCCTCTTTCTGTTTTTTTCTTTTCCTCAACTTCAAAGAAATTTTATACATGGAAATTTTCCAGTCTTCATTCACAGAACAAAATTTTCAAGTTCTCTTTATAACATTAGGACCTAGGTAGCTGCTTTTTGTATCATTAGTTCCTACATGTTAGAACCTGTAACAAAGGAGCCGGTTTGGCTAAAAGCTCTTCAGTATTGCAAAATTATTTTTGATGTCTCACTCTGATGACAAATGGTTTGAGCTCTGTTGAAGTCATCCTGCAGCAGGGCTTAAATAAGACAGCCTCCTTCAGGACTCAGGACACTGATAAAGGTTTATACAGTCAAATGACAGCTGAATTTAACACCCACTGTTGCTGACAGTAAAGAAATGCTCCAGAAAAACACAATTTGACCATATAAAGTCTTAAGAATAGGATGTATTAGGGATGGCAACAGAGTCATTTTACCCTTTTATCACCACAGCAAGCCTGGGGACAGCAGCTTGGGTCAGCTGAGGGCCCAGATCATTGGGCAAGTCCATGGTGGTGGGGCAGTCCAAGGTCCAGTGGGGGTTGTGAGTTGGGGTCGGGATCAGGCCTGGTGAGGGCAACTGGGCTCAGACAGAGCCCCAGGCATTGGGCACCGCTGTGGGGCCAGGGTCGTGCTGAGGCCAGGCCAGGCGGAAACCTGCGGGTCAGTGTGGGGGTCAGGGGACCAGTGGCCAGGCAGGGACTAGTTTGTGGTGGGGCTGGAGCCAGCACCCCTATGGTGTCATGGGGCAGGGACTGATGGCCCCAGGCTGGGCTGAGATGGGGCCAGGGCTGGGGCTGGAGGAGGCCGGGGTGGGCAGGGACCATGAGGGCTGCCGGGGCCCCCAGAGCTTGGACAGGGAATAACTCCTGTGGAAGCCATTTGTCAAATATATTTTTATTTGTTTAATGAATTCATATAAAAAGAAGRACCAGTCTAGGTCTTAGAATATTACTCGTTTAAGGATGCAGTCCAAAGTTTATTGAGCTTAGTCAGGTTGGCTGAGTGACCAGGTCACAGGAAGGAGCTAGTGGGAAGAGGTGACGTTCCAAGATCAAGCTCAAGTGATAAGAGGTAGAATCCTCCTCTGATAATGTTAACCAGAAAGCCTTATGTTGTTATATGCTTTTTCTTTCCAAACATGGGTTTCTCCTAATATTTATAGGGACAGCTTTGTTTTGGAAGCCATTATTTAGCATTCCAGCTATATAGTATCTTTTCTGTCAGACACTAGCTATAATTAAGTTCACAGGCTTACGTGAAGATCTTCATGGGAATCAAAATGTTTTTAATTTACACTCCTGTGCTGCTTCTCATTTAAGGATCACACAGTGTTGTACCAGCATTAATTAATCTTTCCAGGAGCTTTTTGACACAGACAAGAGCTATTGTTCAAGAATAATAATTAATGTTGAAAATCATATTAAGATTGACAGTGTCTGTAGAGAATAGAGTACTGAATTGGGATTTACAACACCTGGTGCCTTTGTTTTGGAGGATCTTTGATAGCCTTTTTCTGTTCCTCAGTTTCCTCATTTGTACAATGACACTTTTCCTGCTGTAAAGTGTTCAAGACTTACTAAGAAAAACACTATCAAAGAGTGATATTAAGATATGAAAGATATTAAAGATATTAAAAGTTTTCACCTACTGATTCTGGTTTGTAAATACTGTGCTGAATGCTAATTTCAGGATCTTTTGGTTATGGTTCTTGGGCTCTGTAATAGGCCACATATGTTCTTCAAAGGCATGTTTACACAGTGGCTGAATATAGGTAACATTAGAGAACAGATTCTCTTTGTGTTTTTTGAACAAATTCCCTCTTTGAATTGAATGAATCCCATCTTGTATGCTCATTTAGGACTGTGTGGAGCAGGGATAACAGCTGACAGCTTGCTCCTGGCCTGCTCCTGTTTGGGTGCATTTTATTTTTGCCTGTAACCAGTTTTGTGGCTTTGTCAGAAGCCCTCAGACCTGGAGGTAATGGAAACTCGCCCACTGACATTTTCTGTTTCCTTCTGCTAGGTCAACGTGATTTTGATTTAGCTGATGCTCTTGATCATCCAGGTAAGTAAATCTGTTATCTTTATTTTGCTATGGCATTTAGACCTAATAATAAATCTTAAGCCCTTTCTCTTTTTCTTGAGAACTGGAACATGAAGAGGCTAGTACTTCAGTTAATGTATACAGGACTGGGAAATGCTATGTGTTTAATTTATACAAGACTGGAAAATGCTGTTTGCTGTTTTGTTTTGTTTGTTTTTTTAAACAAATCAATGTTTCTGGCATAAACACAAGTTAAAAAACAAAAAAAATCATGGCTATGAAAACATACCACTTCACTTGTAGTTTCTGACATGGTATATGAAGATTTATTGAATGCAGCTCTCCAGATTTGCAGATACCTTCTTTTGATAAGTTGAAAAATTTTAAGCTTTTATTGGTTTTTAGTATGTCGTTGTGTCTCACAGAGGACATAATTACCAGAAAACCTACAGTGATCAGAAGACCAACAAGAAGGCCAGTGCTGAGTAAGTAATAAAGACAGTGGGTCATAACTAATTTCAAATATGTAGAAACTGTCTCCCATGAGATTCGTGATCATATTTGCTAGGTACAGTAGCTGAGATCATTTGTGTGAATACCAACTGTCTTGTAAAGTAAGTAATTTTTCGACAGTTACCAATTACCTGTCTTTACTACTTCCTATTAAGCTTTAGAGAGTGACTGGCCACAGATGGCATTTTATTTCCTGAAGATTCTCTTAATACTATTCCAGCCTGTATTAAAATCCCTGGAAAGTACAAAAATGTGTAACTGTAGCTTCTGCTTTTTCCCCACTATATCTCTTTTCTCTTAGCACAGAGATGCATGATGCTTGATAACAGACTTGAAAAGGAATCAGAAGAAATTTGGGTATTCTTCATTCTCCCAATGCATTTGTTGAATATTATCTAGTATTGATTGCTACAATGATCTGCGTCAGAAAGGAACAAAGATGTGAGCAGTAGGGAGAACCAAAAGTTTTCAGCTTTAGTTTTCAGGATGACAAATGATGATGTTCAATCAACACACCTGTTACTCTTGAAAATCCCCAACCCCCAAACCAACAACAAAACCACGCACATATTTATGACAAACCATTTTGTAATAACAAACACATTTTTCACCTAACGTACATTGAAAGAAATTTCTGGGTATCAAACAAAATGCCAGATAACATTAGCCCACAACTTTCAGTCTTTTTGTTCATAGCCATTGCAGTAAGTCTTCTGGAACATGAAAACAGTTAAATTTTACACATGATTCTCTGGTTCACTCTGAACAAACAGGACAGTGTTTTGTGAATGTAGGAGCTATTAAGTCTTGTAATGGTTGCATTCTTCCTTCCCACTTGATTTTGCAAACAAAATCTGTTTGGCCTAGATTAGAAGTATCTGTTGTAACTGCTGATAAGCTATTGTTCTCCACCTAGCTAGATGTCTGGGCTCCCTTTAAAGTCAAGGGAAAGAAATCAGCATATATAGGGATGGTTCGTATCATCCTAAGTGTGGTTTCCTACTCATCCTAATATAGACATTTAAAGTAGGTTAGTTGAATCATGCCCTGAAAGACCCTATCCTCAGTCATATTTAAAGGTAACCTAGTGAAGCCAACTCAGATGTCAATGTCTACAGAGAAGCTGTCTAAAGTCACATGAGAGGACTTCCACTTTCAGGGACTTCTAAATCTTTTTGAGATATGGCACTCAGATGATTATCTACCCTTCCTGAATCAACTTTGCCAATTCTTGGGAATGAAGCACTCCATGTTTTTCAGACCATTTTGGAATCCCTTTCAGCACTAAACAGGATTGAAGAGAGTTGAAAAGCAATTAAATCTAATAAAAAAGCAGTATCAAAAATCAATTACTGGATCTGGAAACATGTGCAAAGAGATGATACAAAAGTATGTCTTAACAACTACCTGATGCTTCATCTTAACTTCAGGGTTTCCTCTATGTCTCATTCATCCCGTATCATTGAGAAATGAGGCTAGCTGATATGATTTTGGTAGAGCTGGAGCCAATTTTTGTACAGGCCATGTCCTCTGAGCATTATCTCCTCCGTCTGGGTTCAAGCTTTCCTGGAGGTACCTCCCTATTAGTGTAACAAAATTCAATTGAAAATTCAATGGAAGTGGAAGGTGATGTTTATTTACAAAATCTCAAAACAAATTGATTTTTCTGACTCACATTCACCCTCTCAGATTTCATTCAGTCATACACTCAAATCCATACTCATGAGCACCAAGATGTGTGCTCAAGCACTCTGGTCAGCATCACTTGTGTGCAACATGGGGCAAAGTATGCCAGCTATCGAGTCCTCATGTCTCTGTGATTTTACTTGATTGGAAATGACAAGCTAGTTTATGGACAGATCTTTTATATCCTTTAGGAGTCATCAGCTATTATGGGGTGGTCCTTTACCTCAGAATCTTGCTTACTTCAGCCTCCATGAACTCTAAGCCAGGTTGCTGCCCACTGTCTGTTTTTCCTTGTTTGGAGGACATAGGCTATGTCTACAGACTGTTTTCTGGGTGGACTAACAGGAAAAGTGGTGGTGTAGCTGATATGCTGCAACCCTGTGGCCATACCCCTGGCCTTAGAGAGTCTTCTGCTTGTCTTCTCCTGACAAGCCATCTGTGCTGTGGTCTTTTTGGAGCACAGGCCTTCTGGTTTTGACATAAACAACACATTCCTCAGTTTTACTGCGGGGAATGGTTTCCCGGGAGTAGTATCCTTCCTTATCCATTCTTTTAACCCTTTGCTATGCTGTTTCTTCTGGTGTTTACAGACAGACATTTCCCTTCATACTTCATTCATACCAGCCTTAACATTTCTGTAACAAATCTCTATGCCAATCTTCTAGAGTGGAACCCTGCATCTTACCTGAATTCTTAATCTTTATAATAAATTCAATTCAATTAGCAATTTGCGGCTTCTTACAGTTTTAGTCTTTGACCTGTAAAGGTATATTTGAAGTGCAACTCTCTGTTAGTCATACTCAGACAAGATTAACACCCGGCTTGACAGGAACAAACTGACTCATGTAGTATGAATTTGATTATTTTCCTGCCAATTTGCTGATGACATCAAAGCATTTCTGGCTAGTTACACAAATGTTAAATATATAATGAGACTAGATACTGTGCAAAACCAGCTTCCTGCTCCCTCTGGATAGAAAGGACACATGAAGGCAAACTTGTGCATGGTGATGCATTTGGATGGATTAGCACTGCAGTCATATTTTGCTGAGTTTGTAGAATTCTGACAAAATTATACTAAAAACATATTCTGAATGAAGTGTCTATCCCATTTTCTGTATCATAATCACCTTTTCAAAACCTATGTAGATTTTGCTGTCCCTTTTCTCTGATTCATTCTACTGCTCCACATTTATAATGGTGAGGAAAGTGATCCATGGAGTTAAGGCATCCATGTAATGTATTTCTGCATATTATGCTATGACCTTTCAGAGATCACCCTCATTCCATACGCACTCTAAAATATTACCCACATACCCATGTCTACACCTGCACACTGGAGATGGAGTTCCTCTTGTTTATACATTTGCAGCTCATTGGCAAATGGTTTGTTGAATGGAAAATTCCATTTCGGGTACAGTGAGACATGTACAGTGCCAGGGAGATGGTAATAGCCTGTTGATTCATTGCATAACATGCACATGCAGACTTTTAGAAGTATTTTGTAAAATCTCTATAGCTCAGCCAAAGAAAAACAGATTATCACCCAACCTTAGATACGCACATATGGTCCCTTGAAAGCTGAAATTTTCCTGTCTCCATGACCTTTACATAAATAAGTTAATTCAATTCTCTCTCCCTAATTAGGTTTATTGCCTCACAGTACAGTATTTGCTTTCGAAATAGGTATTCAGTTTTAGCAGTTCAGCAAGTTACATCTGAGCCAAGCATACATGTACTAGTTTTAACAACAAAAAAAGTGTTAATAAATAAATATATTTTAAAAATAGATAGATACATTTTCTTATTTTAACATAACTAAAGTATATCTTGTACATATATTAATGAGGTGCTGATCTTGACAGCACTATTAGATTTATACTGAGTTTGTTTACTTAAAGAAGGAATGCATCTCTTGTATTTTGTGTGGAAAGTATGATATAATTTATCAATTATTTGTGGATAAATATTAAATTCTATGACAGTTTTCAAGAAAAGTAGGATACTTCCTTTGAATTTGCAGACTCAATCTGAAAAATAGTTGCCGTTCAATTTTTTTTTAATGCTTTCTGTTAAAAACCAGCATTTCACTTCCCTCCAGAATTGTCCAGTACTTACTTCTCTGCATCTTCTTCCTTTTCATTTTTAGATAGTGATTTGCATTTAGGAGATGCTCTTGGTGGGGGTGAGTATGTTTTTCTTTTCTCAGATATAATCTTTTTTTTTGGTAGGGAGTTTTTTTGTGTAGTCTTTTTCTGAAGTCTGCCTAATTTGCATAAAGACATTTCAAGACTGCAAGAGGATTTAGCTGTAGTAGCGGGAGTCATTACTGCTCATATCCATGCAGTCCCTTTGCCAGGGGTTATCATGAAGAGCAGGGAGAGTAGTATGGTCTGTGCCTGGTTGCCAGCCATGGGAGTTTGCAGGCTGGCATGCTCGTATACACTGAAATCAGCTATGGTTTACATGTCCATACCAGGCCATGGCTGGGAGTAGACATACTGCCTGTTCAGCTGTGCTGGCTCAGGGGTGGCAGCTGCTGGCAGAAGGATGAAGATAACTCATTATGGCAGTAGTTTCTTCAGCTGCCAAAGATGAGTCTGCCTAAGATTAGGAATCAGAGGTTACAGTGTGGATAGAGATAGGTGTGAGCTTGTTTTACCTGTGCTGACCCCAAAATGCAGGGAAGGCAGTGTTCAGAGATGAGCACTGATGGATGTGATACAGCTTAGGTTTGAGGCAGTCAAGCCCTTGTAACCTGCTATAACATGCAGGTATTACTATAACATCCAGACCTGATCCAGATCATATTCACTATATTGCACTAAGATGTGTAGACATATGACATTCATAACTGTGATTTTTTGTACCATGTTTTTAGCGTCTTTGGAGGTAGCTGTATTAAGGATGTAAGGTACTCTGCAAAGGTTCTTGCATACTGAAATAAATTAAAGTACAGGTAGTTTTGGATCAAAGCATAAAATTCCACTTGAATCAAGGCTACCCAGAAGAAATATTACTCCACAGCCCATTGTACAGAACTGCTGAATAATAACATCAGTTACAGTAGTCTGTTTTAGTCATGCTTCAGTCTTAAAGAATTATACCTTTTGTCATTTCTAGTTCTTTCTCATTTCCAGGACTTTCAGCATTTCCAGGTTGTCCACTGGCATTTGATACCTGTGTTTGAATGACATGTTAGTCTATACTTCTATAAATATCATTTTGTTTATATTTCCCATGTTTATAATGTCACTTCTTCCTGATCATATTAATTGTTCCACTCCTGAACATTTTTACTGTGTACTTTTATTGGAGGATGGTTTTAGTATGTTGATTATGCTAGTAATGAATAACATAAGTATCTCTAGTAAATATCACCTTTGATTCAGAGAATGGCTAATGATGTTTCCCTTGGTTTCTATTTCTTCAGCCCATTTTCAGTTCATGCTTTTAATTGGCATTCATACATGGTTTAATGGGATTAAAGATATGTTCTTAAGATGTTATTTTTCACTAGCTATGACATAGAATATATCCTGTTCAGCTTAGAGAAGATTGAGTAACTGCAGCATCATAGTGGAATTGAATAATGGGATTTGTAGTTTTCTGCTTTTGTGTCATGGTGGGTCTTAGAAAATTACATAGGGTTCTGTGATAGAACAAACCTTTTCTTCTGTTAGATAGCAGTAATTTGGAAAAGTCTGATTCAATAAAGCTTTAAGAGTGTGCCTAAAATCCATTGACTGCAGTAGGCTCAAATTTAAGAATATATTTAAATATTTCACTGAAACAGAACCTGAAAGTTAGTCACAAACAGAAGCATTATATTTAGCACCTAGACAAGAAGAAAACATGATACAAGTGTATCCGGCATGTATTGCAGGCAAAAGAAAAATTTAAGGAGAGAGAAGGAAAGTGGTAATTATTTCTGTGACCTAACTTTGAGGTAGTTGCAAATAAAGCCAAATTTACTGCTTGGTTATGTGATCAATTAAATATGCTACTGACCTGGCTGGAAAAAGGATGGGACCTTATATATGCAGAACAATGGCCTTAGGCATTAACTTTGGCAGTGTTTGACCTGAATCTACTTGCTAATCCAGCACTGCATGTGCAGTTTGTAAATTATGAGTGTTCTTATCTCCCTCTCTATCCAGTGCATCTTCTCCTAATACTATGGCAGAAATAAAGACTGAATACTAGCACAGAATCCTAAGGAACAAAGCTGAAGCCTAAGCTCATTTTGCACTGTTCAAGAGTAGAAAATTCATCATGTGTTAGATGAATTCAGCAAGTGTTACATGAAACTAGTCTCCAGTTTTTAACAATACCTGTCAGTGGCAGAGTTAACCTCTTGCCTCCTGCCCAGCCTAGAACATGAACTGGCTCTGTTGGTTCTGCATTGCTGCCCCACTGCCACCTAGAGAATCATATTGTTCTTTCCAGATGTCAGCATTAATTAATATTAGCACTTGCCAAAAATACATAAAATATTCTTCCTGGACATTCTTGTGGATTCTTTTCTCATTTTAATTTTGAAAATTCTCCCTTTCCATTTTCTAATTGGCTTTAGTACCTAGTAATTTGTTGCTATCATGCTAGAGACTTTTCAAATAGTGGCAAGGTCCTTTTCTTACTTTACTGGGGAAAAAAATAGCAGTAAGTATAAAAATCTCAGGTTATTGTACTCTTTACTTACAGCTCTAAGTTTTCTGTTTTTCACCATCTAACAATATTTATTACTAATAGGTGACATCCCAAGAAAACCTTTATATCCACCTCTTCCACCACGACCAGGAAGCCACAGCAATTCTGGTAAGAATGTTTTCTCAAAAGAAAATCTTAACACGATGAGCTGTTCAGATCAGCCACTTTGAACAGTTTATTCTATTATTTCGTTATTAATCATTCTAATCATCCCTTCCCCCTCCCCCTTCTGTAATCACTGTTTCTGACCCAGAGTTTGAAAAGACTTTCTGAGCTTTAGTGTTGGTACCAAAAATTTTTTTTTCTGCTCAACACGTAGGATATTGAATCCTAAGCAGCAGTAGATTAATCCTCCTCTTGTTTGCCCTTTCATTTTGGGTATGAACCAATGGTTTGCCAAAGGTTTTCCTTTCACTGAACCATGCTAAGGTCCACATTTGATGTCTAGCCCCACTGCGTGGATGAGCCTATGTGCAAACCCATACTGAGATGTGAATCTGAGATGGCTCTGGGGCATAAACCAGGTGGGACTGGGCAGATGGATAGCTTAAGCCTGTATTGCTTTAGAGTGTGGTCCCAGACACACACTTACGTACAGTGGAAGTGGCATATCTATCCTAGCTGCCACCATATATCCCATCTTTACTTCTACTATGATTGTAGTGGCCAGCTGTCAACAGACAGGTCCATCTGGGGTCTTGCCTAGAAGGACCCACTGACTCCGTTCTGTGGGAGCACCTGGGATTTGAGATATCCGTATGATACATGGATTTGTGCTACTAAAAGCTGAAGCCCACACATCCCACTGGTGGCTATACATATGCGCACAGCTGGGTCAGTTAACAAGAAGGGCTTTTGCACATTTCCCCYGCTTTGGGCTCCTAAACACAGCACAGATTTAATTTATTGCCAGAAGTATATGTCTTCATGCTCAGAATGGTTGGCTTCATGCACCAACAGTTTTAGTACTCCAGCTTCCAGGTGCATTTGAATGGGTCACCATTTGGTGCAAGATATCTAACCCATCAGCCAGGTGGATTTCCAAAGGTCCCTCACCTCTCTCAAGAACATTACAAAGAGACTGGACAAGGGAGCTGAAGGGGTACCACTGTTCAGATAATTTTGCAACAGAAATTCTAATTTTTATCTTGCAGGAGGTTTTAATGACTTAGATCTCCTTGATGGGAAACCTTTACCACCACAACTACCAGGTAGTATTTGCCAATTCTCCTTGCAGCTTCTCTCTGATTATTATAATTCATAGCTATCCAGTTTGCTTTAGCAGAAATCTGTTTGTCACTGAAGAAATAGGACAAGACTCTGCTATTTTTATTTAAAGCAGTCGTCTTTCTCCACAAACCATAGCTTTGAGCCTGATGCTCTAAGTCACTTGAAACTTATCCCTAAGCACTTTGCAGGGCTAAGCCAGAATCTTGCAGGATTAATCCTTCTAAATTCAGCTAGGATAGTCCCAAAGCATGGGGCTCCTGCTCAGAACTAAAACAGATGCACCAGACCTATGATATTGACTTAAATTACTGATAAATCATCTGCTTGTCTGGCAGTAGACAATAACAAGAATGCAGTATTGGCCTCCCATTTCCTTTGAAATGAGCTTGGTACAGACAGCTGAGTACTATCCTTTTTTTAGAAGATAGTATTATTATACTTAAAGAATGAAGTTGCAGACAGATGGAAGGTTATCCCTCCTACCGAAGCAACTGCCAGTCAGGATTAGAATCACAACTCCTTTCTCATACAGCTCTGCTCTAGCTACCTAGTTTGACTTTTTGTGTGAAATTGTTTTGCTGAGTAAAGACTTTGTTCTCAAAACACGACGAAAAACATTTCTTGATGAAACTCTACACTCTATTCCAGGAGAAGATGAGCATCATTTCAATCATGGAGGAAATACTGGTACAGTGAATAATTTATTCTGTAACTTGTTTCAGATCATCTTAAATAGTAAGAAAATGTTAGCATTATAAAAGTAGTACATATGCTAAATGATGCTGTAAGACGCTATTTTCACATCAGCTATAATATAACATAATTTCAAGTCTTCTATTTAATGCTGTATACGAAATTCCAATGTTACACCAAACAATTCTCAAAGTTTTGCAAAAACACACCTTGATAGGAAATATGCTTAAGTCATATTATTTCAGTGCCTCTGGTAAAAACTGTCTCTCTTTTTCTACAGATTCAGGATTAATAGCTGGAGTTACATCTCCTATAATTTCTGCTTTTGTAATATTAGTTGTTGGATCGATAGCAGCCTACTCAGCTTACAAGAACAGGAGACTTTGTTTTAAACCACGAGGTAAGAACAAATTAGCTTCCCACTTTTTGAGTTGATTTAATTCTGAAGTAAAGGGGGATCTTACAAAAAAATTTCAGTGAGAACAGAAATAGGTCAGTGATGAGGGTTTTTGAAAATCTTATTCCAAACAAACTGGTCTGTAAGAGATATTTGTAATTAATATTCTTCATCAAGGACAACCATAGGAAGCCATAACAGGCCCAAAAGACAGATGTAAATCACTTCATGAAAGGAAGTAGGTAACATGAGGTCTCAACAACTACCATGCAGATGAGCAGAGTAGGGTTGATGGCAACAGGTCCTATGAAAGCCTAGTGACCACAAGACGAAGGCAAGGCAACAAGTGAGATCCAAGGGCAAGCCAGGAAACCCAAACATCAATTCAGGACAGAGCTGGGGGCTGGCTTCCCCCAGGTGCAGCTCCGGCGGGGACCTATGGCCCAGGCTGGAGCTGAAATGATGCCCCCAGACAGAGGGCAGAGGCCCCAGGTGAGGCCTGTCACTGCAAAAGAGGGCCATTTGTGCACTCAGGACCCTCACAGTCACCTTTTTCCTCTGTTTCTACAACAGGGGTATAACAGAAGCATCATGTCAGATTCTGATGAAGGGCTGCAGTCAGTGATGCTGTAGCACTCTGAACAGGGGTGRGATAGAGTGAGATAAAGAAAATGGGAGATGCTGTCTTTACCTCTCTGGAGGCACAAGGGTCCCACTTGATGCTTGAAAGGACTGGAGTAAAAAAACCACAGAAAATAGTTTATACATTGAAGAACTGGCAAAGAATATCTGTAGCAGAAATGCTGAATTTTAAAACTTCATTTTTTAGGTGGAGCTACAGTGTAAACTGCTGAAAGAAAAGTTACCCACTGATGACAGGCTCCTTTGGTTGGCGATGTTATCTTACAGATTGCTCTTCTAAATTGATGGTTTCCTTGGTCCAGAAAAGGAGCATTCAGCCACAGACCTGACAAACTTTTATTCTACTTTGTTTTTATCATCCTAAAAAAGAAAAGTTTACCAATCTTCCTCTGAACATTTTATTGAGACATTGCAATTCTCTTCTCTTCTACCTGATGTTACTCTTCCACCTTGAAATATATGTCATTAAAGATGTGCTTAAATGTCTGTGGATAGTATTGCACTATCTGAAGTCTATTAATAAAGGTGGAATAGGTATTTTGATTCACAAGTTATTTTAGAAAATAAAAACCCCAAGAAATCAACTATAATATGTACTTGAAATTTAATGATTTTGGTTTCTGAGCATTTGAGTCAGTGAGCATTTTTTTCTTGTTTTCAAAATTAGCCAAAATAGTTGATCCTTCTCATAGAATAAGACAATTGCCATTTCCAGTCATACATTTTGTGTTTCTGTAGTATATATCTGTATTGTCTATAATGTTTATGGAAAAGTTGAAGTTATATAAAAAAAATTAAAAAATTATAATGCCTTTATTTTTTATCTAATGTCTGAATTCTTGCAAAATAGAGCTATAGATGAAAAATGTATTAATTCTTAATTTCAAATATAGCATGAGAARAATATGTATACTGATGGCCCACTGTTTAAAAAAATCCCCAACACATGAGAGGAACACTTTTTTTTTTTTTAATGGTGTTTAGGTCTTCTCAAGAACTGGAAACTGAAGTAAATTTTGTTTCTCTTCTTGAAAATTTAGAGCCTGTTCTAGAAGCCTTTATAGTCACTATAATCTGGCAGTTCTTTTTTAATAAAGAATCATATTATTGAAAATTTCTGTAAAGGAAAAATAGGCACAAAGTCTTTGGAATCATTTAGAACTAGTCTGTGACACTTTGTTCTGTAAAATTTATGTCACACCTACTTTTAAATTTCATATATATCCTTTAGCAGAGGCATGGTAGATACTGAAAGCTTTTCCAAGAAGGCTGTTTCATCTTTTCCCCTTGTCCCTGACCAGCCAAGCTGTGCTAATAAATGTTCTCATGTAGACATCCTGTTATCAATAAAAACTAGCATTTTCCCAGTTTCACTGCCTGCATTTAGTTAATTGAATCAAACTACTAGTCAAAGAATTAAATGCTGCTGAAAGATAGCAAAACTAGTAGAGTTTAATGGCATAATTCTACGATACAGCTATTTTACCTAATCCTTTTAAGCATAGAAAAAATCTCTGTATTTTGATCTTCATCTTACATGCAAAGCATGTTTTGTCTTACTAGTGAAGTTGACTGTAGATGGAGGTAAACATGATTTTGTGTTTATTAAATTGCTGAGAGAAAGATGTCATCTGGGAAAGTACTCTTTTTATAAAATAATATAATCTTCCAGCTAATTATATTTGAAACAGATGATAGTTGCTGAGGAGAGAGATTATCATAATCTTTATTTTCATCCTGCAACTAAGAAATTATAATGTACATTAGCATAAATATGGAACCATCCTGACAACATGCAAAGGAAGAAGCACCTTTGTGGCTATCACTTTCAACTTACAAATGATAATACATGTTTTAATTTGGTTTTCAAAGATACATGATATTTCTTTAAAACRTTCAATCAACCTTCCATGTTAATAGTTATAACAGCTTGGTGCATGTTTTGCCAGGTAGACGTGTAGTTTGGTTACCAAAATATTAAGAGATTTCTACTGTGTAGTGAAGTGACCATCTGAAGAGCTGATAATCCTATTTTGAAAAAAAAAGTCTTATAGCTGCCAGTTCAGTCATTTGCTTAACAATAGAAAATATTTATTTTGCTTCTTTCTCTTGAAATATTTCAATAAACACCTATTGCATTTTATCTAAGATAAGCTGAGTTTTGTTTGGTACTTTCTGGGAAATATGCTGGCTGATGCCCTTTATCCAAATTTATCTATTCGTGCTAGAAAAAAGAAACTAATGCTTCAAACAGAAGTCTTTAGGGAAAAAAGAAAACAGCTTAAGAATCTTTTTTTTTTTTTCCCAGAAGCTGTGTCCAGAGAAGGGTCTGTGCATCATTAAGAACATAAATATTTTTGCTTTTGAAATATTATTACAACTGACTTTAATGTGTTCACAGTATTTTTAAAACAATGTCTTATTCAGTTTAAAGTACCTGTGTTAATACCATTAGCCAAAAAGCAGATTTTACTGTGGAGAATTTGAGCACAAATTGCTTGCTAGAGTTGGTCGACCTTCTCCTCCCCCTCAAACTTCTAATCCTCTGAAGCTCTTTGGTCTATTGACATCAACCTAACAACCCCAATATACCTGTGTGCAGGTGTACTTTTCAGTGTTTGCTTTTCAGCATTTGTTCAGCTAATGGAGTGTTCATCTAGGGAAGCTCTAAGTATTTAAATTTGAGGGGGAAGGAAGGGAATGTAAACTAGTTGTTAGACCATGGTAACCCTAGCTTGTATTATTGGCTTTGCCATTTTAAGTATATATATATATATATATATATACACACTATACTGTAAAAAATTTGGTGGTACACAAGTATAACAAAAACCCATCCAAATGTAGACATAGGTTTTGTTTCTAGGAAAATGCTTTTGTTGATTACAAAAAGTCCTCTAATTGAAACAAATCTGCCAGTAAAAGCATCTACAATAGCAATCTTGCTGTTTGTAAGAATATTGTTTAGTTGACTTGTCTATCTGAGATGATTAACGCATTTCCTGAGAATTTATTTTTTGGTGTGGAATGAATGAACTTTTATTTCCTATGCATTTATGTCCCTTCTTCCTTAAACCCCACCGCCACTACTAGAACACTGATATTCTCTTCTCTGATGGACTCTTAGGATCCTCCTGGTATGTCAGAAAACGTCTGCTGCAGCTCAGACTAGCCACAGGCAATGTGATAGCCACCAGCATCACCTGCAGATTGTGAAAAATAAAGGTTTAACAGTTGAGTAGTACATGCATTTCCCTCGCAGGCACTCTGTGTTAAGTCACTTTCCTCCACTAAGTAGCCAGTGACTTTCACAGAAGGCGGTGACACCAAATTGCCTCTGCTGAACTACATCAGCTTCGAACTACCTTCCAAGGGCACTGYGTAGCAGAATTACATATATTTGGTTAAATTCACTTTGAAATTATTGGCCAAAACATGCTCTGAGTGTGTGCGTGTATGTGTATGTGTGTATATATGTATATTCACAGTGCTTGTATGGCCAGTTATTAGACTGTCTGCATTGGCAGGGCTTATGGCAGCTCCTGAGAGGAGAAGGGGCAGGCAGACCCTCACTGTGGTACCACAGAGTGATACTGCAGTGAATCCCATTTACCCCCATTATGATAAGCCCTACTGAAGTCATCACACTCGTTCTCTAAATCCTCTCTACTACATTCTGCAATTTTAACTATCAAAGATGTCTATATTTTCCTTAAAGACTGCATATGAGAGCCTTCTCTAGCCGTTTTCCTCCCTCGCGGGTTTCTGAACAGGGCCGTGTGGAGGGTGTCTGAAGGGGGAAGGTGGCGGGGCCCACAGGGAGCAAAGGTGCCTTGACACAGCCCATGAGCCCCCTCTTTTTCCGGCCTGCGGCTGCGGCCTGAGCCGCCCTGCTTCGAGGGCTGCCCCCCCTCTCCAACGGGACTTATTTTTATCTCTGATAAAGATCTTAGTCCCGGTAAAGTCCTCCGGGATCAGACGCGCCCGCGTTACACCTCAGCGGGCTCCACGCAACGCCCGACAGCCCGCGGAGCAACGGGCGGCGGATAGTTGTGGGGGGGCACGGTTCCTGCCGGGCGGGTGGCCCGAGAAAGGGGTCGGTAACAGCCGGCGGGGCGTAACGGCCGCAACGGCCGCGGCGGGGCGGGGCGGAGCGGTGGCTGCTGTGCGGCGGCCAATGGGGCGGTGGCGCCGCAGTGCCGCGGCCACGCGCGGGGCGCTGCGCGGCCGGCGGAGGCGGCCGTGCCCCGCCGGGGGTGGGTAGGAGGAGGGCCGGGAAAGGGGGGCGCAGGGTCGCGCCAACGCTGCCCAGTAGTCCCTGCTGCTAATGCTGTTTTTCTGCCGCTGCTGCGCAGGAGGGCTGGAGTCCCCGTGAATACAATTCGCCTGCCGCTGTCTGCAGCAGGGAAGAGGCTGATCCCCTCGGGCGACTTACGGAGCCCGCCGGGGCGCCGCGGGCAAGTGCCGCGGGCGCAGAGCCTGGCTGGCCTGCGGCAGGGCGGCCTGCCCCCCGTGCTGCAGCATGTCCGGTGAGTACGCTGCAGCCTYGGCCTTGCTGAGCGGGCGAGATCTGATTTCTCAGCACCCCGTTTTTTAACACCCCCCCCCCCCGGTGTGTGTGTAGGGCTGCGTGGGAGTGGGCTGGGTCCCTTTTGGGGAGCCCGGGCCCTCTGCGGCCTTTCCCCTTGCAAAGGTGCTGCACCGCAGGCAAAGGTTTTCCGTATTTTGTTAGCGCAGGGTACTGTGCTGACATTAGCTGTCTGAGATTAGGATTTAAACCATCTGGCTGGTGAGATGAAAGAGCTAAAGTCATTTATCTATTCTGCTTATAAATATGAGTTAGCCTATCCAGCTCTGTGAACTTTCCTGACTGGTCACGACATATCATGGTGATACAGTTGGGGTGGGCATTCGCAATCTGAATTAGATTAAGACAAACTTGTGTTATAGCCACCAGCAGCGGTAGTGATTTAGTTTTAAGTTATCCTTAAAGACATGAGGCTGGTTTAAGGCTAGTCACATGGGGTGGGTGCAAGTGCTTTTTTGTGTTTTGATTGTGCTCTCAAAATTCAGGAAAGAGTTGGGCAGCAGCCCCCAAAAGTTGGTTTTGTTGAACCATTTGAAGGGCATCACTGACATATGTTAATTCAAACTTGGAATTCACCAGGCCCAAAGACTGAGATAAGTATGTAGCCCATCATCTCTGAATTAGAGGATTGTTTAAGACTTTTTCTGGCAGGAGGATGGAGAAGCTGGAAACATTTAACTTCCTGTATGAAGTCCTCTATCCTGTCCTGTCAAAGACAGATTTTCCAGGAACTGCTTAAGCAAGTCTTACTATTTTTTTCAAACTGCTATATTACTACTTTGGGATGAGTTTTAGGTGCTATGCATTATGCTTATTTACGTGTTATAATATTGGTGTATTTTATTTTTCATAAGATCATTTACTATCTATTGAAAGAAGAAATTGCAAGGTTTGGAAGCAGAACCCAAGTGTTCTCAGTTGAAAGATATTTAATTAAAGCTATCCAAAATGAGAAATACTTCTTCTCTATATAGCCTTCCAAGATAATAGCAGCAGTTATGTCAACTAAAATTCATTGTTTTTTTTTAATAATGAATGATAGAGAATCTGTTTTTTTGGTCAGGCAGAACTTGGATAGACAAGAGAAATATTGCACTTGTCATCAAATGTCAATTTGTATTSCTTTTTACAAGGGTCTGTGTAAAGGTGCTGGCCGCGCCAGCAAAATGTTCATCAGTATTGTAAGTGCTTCTAGTATTGGGCCCAGACTGAGGAAATTCAAACATAGAAACTCAAATTGCCAGCTATCACTTGATTACTATGGCAAGAGCTGCTTCTGTGCCGATAACGTGTGTAATGATTTCTGAGGATACTATGACATAGCTGTTTGCATCGTTACTCATTTTACCTACTTGGAACAAAATACTTCCTATTTGTTTCTAAGGTTGCGGATGTCGTCTGGAGCAGAGCTTTCTATTCCCCACGCTTCTGACATAGTGGTGCTAGGCCAGGGAAGTGAGAAAGCCTGCAACTTTCTTCATCCTTGCAGTAGACTAACACATCTTCACTGAAAAGTGCTTTTGGGGGAAGATGCTTGGGGACCTGTGTGTGGGAGGGAAAGTAACAAAATTGTTGTTGCAAAATACTGTGTGAGTTGCAGCTGTTATGTCGCTGTCTCTTGAGATGCCAGAAAGGTGCGTTGGGGGTCACCAGGCGCAGCTCCAGGCCGTGGTGGTGCGCTTGCCTTGCAGAGCTTGCAGCTTCAGTATGAGGGGGCAGAGGTGAAAAAAGAACAGCAGATGGTAACAGAAAGAAATTTAAGAAAACAGTGAGAGAGTGTTGGTTAGCATGCATGGCAGTACATACTGCCAGCCTGCTGGAGATTTCTAGCTGTTGAGTCATCTCCTCTTACTTTTATGGTGAAGTTCGCAATGTGTTATTTGGAGAATGCTTGTATGAAAGTTGTAGCCATTAGTGTCTCTGGTCTCCTATGGCAATTTTGGAGAGGGCAGCTTGCCATATTTTATTTGTTAGTCTAGAAACATTTTGATATCATGAAGCCTGGCATAGCGGCTATTGCTAGAACACATTTATCCTTTTTCTGTCTATCAGAAGAAAGATGGAAATATGTTTACAAATCAATGTCTAGTGGATTACAAAGAAACCCAGACTTGTCTTGAGGCTGGCAGGTGCATATGGTTCAATTTGGTGCTTATTACTATGAATCACTCTTGATTCTCACTGAATACCTGTTTGTCTCTGTCTCTTTCTCTGTCTCCACTTTGTTGTTGCTTTTTTTTTTCTTTTCTTTGAACATCAAAGTGAACACCACTCTTTATGCCTAGCTGCCACAGATTCTAAGTAAGGCCGTCGTGCTGCCCTAGAATTGGTTTTCAGGCCAGTTAAAGAATTTTACCTCGGGCAGTTTTGTTGGAGGTACAGTCATGAGTAAGTAGCATGAGAAGTCAGGGATCTTGGATTAAAAAGCTGTAACTAGTTTCACATAAATCACCCTGGCTGTTAGGGTGATTCACATTATTTTTGCTGTCTTTTTTGCATTGCTGTCCGTTCTTGCAGAGTGGTCTCTGAATAATTCACCAAAGTTGTTTACTTGAAAATCCCTGGTTTGTTCTGACCAACTGATGTTAGGTATTAAAACAGAGGAGTCAGTGCTGACCATGATGACTTTGAACTTTGTATTTTCATATGCTGGGTGCTAATCTAGACAAGAGAAATCAGCAGACTTACAAATTCATATGACATAGTTTTAATATGTTTCTAATCATAAGCTTACTTTTCTCATAATTCACAGAGTCAATGATATTAGCAATAGGATTCCACAGCTTAAAAACAATTTGCTTGAAATGTTAATACAGTTCACACTAGGTGTTTTCCATGAAAAATCCCATTGTTATTCAGCATGAAGATTTGAAAGTTATGCAAAAGCTGCATTTGCCACTTAAAATCCAGTTGCAATGAATTTTAAATACCTACAGCCTTGGCCTTCAAAATTAAAAGATCAAATATTGCTTCTTTTTCAGTTTAAAGTCAGTGAGTGAACTCCTGGGTGCACTTTATTTAGTACAAAAATCTCCTTGATTTCAGTTTAATGGGGATTTCAGGCAGATCGTTAATTTTTACAAGTCTATATGAAAATCTGGTCCTTAATTTTCAGCTTTGAAAATAAAATACTCAATTATAGGGACARCGTTTCAAAGAACAGTCATTCTAAACATGGAAAGTCAAGCTACTCTTCTTCCTTGAAAATACAGAATAGATGAAAGAGCAAGTAGTGATAAAATCTTTTGATTTCTACACTTCCAATGAATCCTTAATGGATTAGTGATGCCTCTGTATGGTTTTGAAATAGCTAGCATACGCTTCTGTCTTTGCACCAAAAATATTTTAATATTGTATGGTTTCAGTCAGTAGTTTGATTATCTGTTTAATTATCTCTGTAATGGTTTATTCCATTAAGAAGGCCATAATATGTATTTCAGATTTGATTCTCAAAAGAGAAAATCGGTTTCTTTTCTTTGAGAAGTATTAGCAAAAATTTCTTAGAAACTGTGTTTATTTGGCGGTTCATTTCCTTGTAGTTCTTACCAGAACTTTGGCCTGAGAAATACAGGGAATGAAAGTGTGTGTAGGATGTGGTAACTTGTCATACCAGCTTGCTGAGCTATTTGATGAGTAGCCTGCATATTTTTAGATTTATTATTTATATGTAAATATTCAGCTTCTGTAGCTAAAAGAATTTGCAGAAGCAATAAGATGATTATGTGTTTAATTTTATGGTTCTTATTTAAAATAGTATTTTAGGATTTAAACTCCTACTTATGTCATGATTTGCTTTTTGTACTAAGCCTACCACACTCCTCTCAGTCCTTGTTTTATTACCTTGTTTGGATTGAAGATGTTTCTGTTCTAACACAAAAGTGGCTTTCTTTGCTGAGTCTTTGTATCTTTATCATTTGAGAATTACTTTATTGCTAAAGTAGCCTTCAGTTTTTGKTTTTTTTTTAAGTTGTGCTTGTATTTATTCATTTAACCTTTTGGAAAGTTGCAGTAGGAGCAGTTTACTTGCACAGCTGTTCTTTCAAACCAGTCCATGTAAGCACCTTCTTATTCATTGTTTCTTAACACCCATAACTTGATGGGGAATTATGATAACAGGAGGTTCAGATGCACCCACACTGAAAGCTTCTTTTCACTTTATTTCCTTCCTGCAGGTATTGTGATTAAAAACGCTATTGGAGTTTGCTTAGTTGAGGGATCTGCAAACTAATTTAAATTTAGGACAGATGATCCAGTTTTTTGGCTAAGGTTAATGCTAGTGGGACTCTCCTGAGTTACAGGGATCTGTCTTAAGATGTCAGCAAATGTATGGTGTATTGGGCTTGACCAGAATTTGGGCCTGGCTGGAGATGAGTGGGAAGCAGAAAAAACGTTGGGAAAGAGGACAGCACACCCATGAGTCTTTTCTTGGGGAGTGATCAAATATCCAAAGCTGTGTTTTGCTCTGGATTTGAAGGGCAAGAAAGATATGAAAATACTTAGTATCTGAGAGCTTATAGCCATCCTTCACAACATACCTTGCTGTTAGGTTGGAGGTTTGGACTCCCTCATTTTGGCAGCCTCTGGCTGAGGCAGCCGTGAGGTCATTTGCTGGGCTCTTTGCAGCTAGCTCTGTGAGATTCTTTCTGAGTGTCTCTCACACAGCCTGGAAACCATGAGACAGGAGGTATTACTATTATTTTTTTTTATGCCTTAATAACATGATGGTGGTTTTAAACAAGTAGTTCAAAGCAAGTATTTATTGAAGCTGTATTACACTCTGTAGAGCTCAGCAGAATTCCCCTCGTCTGTCTGACCCAGTCAGCTTGTTTTGGTTAATTTTGTGGCCTCTAACTGAAGTATTGCTTCTGGTCCGAGACATACCATTCACCTTGCTTGATTTTAGATTCTAACTCTCTCCAGAAAAAAAACAATAAGGGTGGTTCTGTCAGAGGATGGAGTTGAAGAAGTTGTTCCTGGTGATACTGCCACAGGCCAGCTATCTATACAAAATATACTATGTCTGTTATTGCATGGGGCTGTAGCTTGCTTCCTTTCCCTGTGTTTCTTGAGTCTGAGGAATGGTCCCACTTTTCCTGGAGGTACTTGAGGCAGGGGTCCTTCACTTCTAACAGGGGCACCTCCCCCAGTAGTAATTTCTCTGAATACATCAGTGGGTGCCACTTGTTCAGCCAGTTCCTCTCACTCCAGTGCAAAGAGGGTATAACAAAGAATTATGCCTATTTGGTTGATTCGGTGAAGTCATGGGAAAATGGACATTTCTGGCTAACACTTAACATCCACTGTTTTTCTCAGTTTTGGCACTGTGGAAACAGAAAAATCTTGTTTATCAGTTGCATTATACTATGTTAGTTAAATGTAAAATCCAAATGTTTACAAGTCTGCTTTTATGATTTGGCACTATGATTAGGCAATAAGACTTGGGGGATTATTTGTTTAAGGTTAGTCTGAAAACTTCATATCTGGTATTATGAAAATCAGGGAAATAAATAACAAAATTCAGAACGTATGTTCAGCAAACATGCTCATTGGATTTTCTATTCAGTTTTGTCTTCTGGGGGAGTTTGGGAAAGAGAAGAGCTTATCACAGAAACTGCAGGTTGTTATAAGCTGTAGCCTGTTGGTTAGCTGGAGGAGAGAGATTGTAGGAAGCTGCCAAAAGAGCTTATGTTAAAACTGTCAAGTGACTCTTCTGAATATTTGCTCACAGTAACGGATCAAGCCTTTGTGACCCTTGCTACCGGTGATGTTTATTGTCAAGGAGCTCTGGTTCTTGGACAGTCCTTGCGGAACCATAGGACATCTAGAAAATTGGCAATACTAATTACACCAGAGGTTTCCAGTGGGATGAGGTAAGAATTCATGTGTTCTTGGAGGCTGATAATACGGAAAAATGAACAATGGCATGAAGGATTTTAATAGGCTTCTGACAGATTTCACAGAATTATGTCAAGAAGTTCCCCCTTGGCTAGCAGTTTCTGACTGGGGTCCCAAATAATATCTGTGGGTAAGATTGCAAGCCTGGTGAGAATTCACTGGCAGAAGTAGAGCTTGCAGTTGAAAGTTGAATATCAAGCCCTTAGTTGGGAACACCAGTTGAAAGTTTGTGAACTACGGGTTTAGCGTCTTGCTTTTGAGCCAAAATAAAGGCACTAGATTTTTTTTATTTTTTTTTCCCCCCAAGTGTCTCTCTTTTAGAAAGAGCAAGATACTTACCACCTGAGACATAAAACCCCTCCAAAAGCCTTAGGCAGTTTCAGATGACTGATTGTTGTAGAATATCATTGCACAGCTATCATGATGCGAAATACATTTTTTTGCCCTTTTTTAAAGTCTTTTTCTAACTTGGACTGTGATTCTACAGGCACTATAGAATTCTGTGTGCAGAAATCTTATTAGATCTGCTGAACTCAAACCCTGTTACTCAGAGGATCATGTTGTTTGTTGAAAGGAACATGCCACACCACAACTACTTGAGCTCTTGTTTCTGCTGTGGTTTAGGAAGTATGCAAGCACCTGATCTTTTTTTGTCATGTGAAATTATGTGTAATAAAGCTGGCTAAAGAAACATATTTTCCTTTTTTGCTGTGACTAGGGGTAAAGAAGTCTACTTTTCCAGGATTTTTAAAATACGTATTTTGTCAGAGCAATGCAATTTTCCAGAGGTAATACTGGTGGAAATATATTTGAGACCTGGCTGGATACTTTTTCTAAATCCATTAATTTTTCATATCTGTACGTTATAATATTTTTTTTTTTTGGACCAAGGATAATATCTGAAAGAGTGCTTCACTGAACTATGCTTCTGAAAATCTGTACCTGCTCTTAATTCTTCCCCAGTTAACTCCTGTCCCCTGAAGACCAGACAAACAAAATCTAATGACTCTGATAATTCATCATAAATGAATCTAGATAATCAGCATAGGCTCTTCTTTTTCTGTGTTTGTATGACATCCAGGAATTTGTGAGTAATAGTGTAATGTGAATAAATAAGCTATGTTTAAAAGACTTTTTTTTTTTTCTTGTGCCTTGAAGGAAAATTACCTACTTTGATATCGCCTATAAAATTCGCATGGAAGGTATGGATGGAAGAAAGGTGTCTTGGTTAAGAGTCTCATTTGAGAGAATTGCAGGAGTAATAAAGTGTATATTGTCTATTTTTAAAAGGTGTAATTTTGTAGCTTTATTTACTCAGGCAGAATAGGTGCAAATAACTGCGCTGACAGTGCATGCCACATCCTATACAGTGCACAGGGAACACAGTATGTTGCTTGTCTTTAGAGATAATTGTACAAGATGAAGGCAGTTTTAATTTCTGTTGGTGTTCCTGTAGGAGACTAAATAGCTACAGTAAGGTTTAGTTTCTCCTCTATACAGCACCTGTCACTTCTGAGATGTGCAGGCCCCTTAATGGAAGAGGTAATAGTTTATGTCCTGATGGTTATCACTGTACCAGACTGTCTGTTTACAAGGACTCTGCACTTTTGATTTCTTTCTAACCAATCTATCTAATCTTTGTTATTGTTACAGTAAATGTGTGCTGTATGTCACTATTTTCATGCCAGTAATGTACTCTGATGAACCTCTGTAAATTCCCATTTCTCTCCACTGCTTGCTCTGGTAGGTCTGTCCTCCGCAGCGTGTTTGATGAAGTAATTGAGGTAGATGCACTTGGCAGTGCTGACTCGGTCCATTTGGCTGTGTTACAGAGGCCAGAACTGGGTGTAACCTTCACTAAGCTTCACTGTTGGACTCTTACTCATTATAACAAATGTGTCTTCATGGATGCAGATACTTTGGTGAGTAGAGTAGGAGCCATGGCAATGTCTGTGTCTGTCTTTAAGAGCCACTCTGAGCGTGGGATGCTTCCTTGTCTGACAGCCTATTGGCATATGAAGTGACCAGATTTGCTCGGGGTCGTGAAGTCCAGCTGGCATATTTTGGCAACGCTCAGAGTTTTGCTGTCTGCATGAAAACTGATCTAGTTTTGCGAGTAGCCTCAGCACTGTCCTCAAAAGATACCATAAACATACTGTATTCAAACTGGCTTCTGACAGATGTTTAAAATAGATCTCTCTTATGTACTTCTCTCTGGACTTACTCTGGTCAGGAAGACAGGCCAGTTTTAAAACAGAAAAAAATCAGAAACCATCACTTTTTCTTTTCTTTTTTTCTTTTTTAATAGATACCAAAGTAAAAATAGCCATAATTTTTGCAAGGAGAATCATGCCAGTTTTTCCCTGCACTTAAGTGGTTCATTTTGGAACCACTTGTAATTGAGTAGAATTATATCTGATTTTGAAGCAAAATTAAATCATTCTTCTCAGGGGATAAGACGGAAAGCCTATGAATTCCTGCTTTACATTGTAGTTAAAGGAAGAAGGCAAATACTTCATGGAAAAAAAAATCCAATGAAATAATGATCTTCCCAGGAAAATGATTTATTCTCCTACTCTTTGTGGTAGCTCCTTTGACAGCCATTATGGATGGGGCCCAGATTTTCAGTGATTGTAGAGCTGTCTTTCCACCAACTTTAAAAGTGATTTGGGCCTTAATCTGATTGATCCTTCCCACTTCCTTGTGAAGCTTAAAAAAAAAACCAAAGCAAACCTCTGAGCTTAATTTACATTTGAAAACCAGTAACAAGAGATGATTTATTTCTTCTACGTCTGTAGTTAGGCTGTTGCTAACTCAAATTATTTGGATTCACAGCTTTTACTGAGCTCTGTTGCAGTTATTGAGAATAATGGGCGTTGTTTTAGGTCTGGAAGGTTGAGCTAAGAAACAAGAAGAACGTGTGTGTTTTCATGGTATGGTAGAATATTTAAAGGGAACTGCTGCTCAGCTCTGAAGCTCATGAAGTAATTTCACTGGACTTGCACTTCTTGTCAGAGAAATCATGGAGGACCATAATTACCACTACCATATCTTATTTAAAGTAGAGGTTTTGACCTTTAGCAGATTTTGCATTGCCACTGCTTTTATGCTTTACAGGCTATATACTTGGCCAAACTACCAATTTATTGTATTAATACTGATTTAGCTACTTGCATGTTCTAGAAAAACACTTGCTATAATGATTTTTCCTCTTCCTGCTGTCTCCAAGGTGTTATGCAATGTTGATGAACTGTTTGATCGAGAAGAGTTTTCAGCCGCTCCTGATTCTGGCTGGCCTGACTGCTTCAATAGTGGTGTATTTGTGTTCCGACCTTCTTTAAAAACTTACAACCTTCTGCTCCAGTTTGCAGAAGAACATGGCAGCTTTGATGGTAAGGGGCAAAGATGGTAAGGGGCAAGGCATAAGAGGCGATGTGCAAGAAATCAGATTCACTCTTGGTCAGCCTGTTCTCCACTGCTTGCTTGCTATTTAGTGGAGTGGAAGAAGGAAAAAGTTCTCTGGGTTTTAAGAAATTCTGCTGCCACAAAAATTTAAGGTACAGGTCCTTGCCTCTTTTAAAGTAGTGAAGGCCCATTGACTTACTGTGGACTGTGCTTCCCAGAAAAGTGTAGTGTGACAAAACATTATTTCTGAGTCTTGCTCAGTAAGTTTTAATTTTCCTGACTCGTTTAAGAGAGAGGGAGCGAAAGAGCCAATCTTCACTATTCTGCTCTGAGAGAAAGCAATCCCCCTTCCTACTCCCTTGTTCTTATGCTACAACAGCATTCCAGTTGCACTGAAATTGTACTGTAATGGGAGTAAGTGGTATAATAGTATTCACTTGTATCAGCTCATATGGCTGTATCATCCAGTTCAAGTTGCTCCATGAACACCCCATCCTTGGACATGAAATTCTGAAGTAAATTTCAGTGTATGCAAACATAGTAATGTTGTTTTATAATTTTATTTTTCAGGGGGTGATCAAGGCTTGTTGAATAGTTTCTTCAGTAACTGGGCAACAACAGATATTGACAAACACTTACCTTTCATCTATAACTTAAGCAGCAGTGCTGTATACACCTATGTTCCTGCTTTCAATCAGTAAGTAGTAACACTTGTGACTGTAATCTTCTGTAGGTTATTAATAAGTGTTTTTTATAAAAGAGAATAATAATAGCGTATTCTGTTGCTTATAAATTACAGTACTGAAAAATGGCCTACTATGTAAAAATCATGCAATGGAAAGCTTAAATGCAATGTGAATCTGCATCTGGACAGATACAGAAACCCAGAGCTGAGTGCAAAAATGGAAGATGACTTAGCAATATTTGGGTTGCTRCACTGTCTCATACACTGTTTCAGTGAAGCTTTTCTAATATTTGAAAGTATGTAGTCTGTTACTTTAGCATTAGGTTCTGAAAGCTTTACTTTGAAAATAGTTTGTTTTGTTTTTCAATCTTTTTTTATAGGAGAGAGGAGTTTTTGTTGTTTTTTTAATTCATTTTTATTTTTATTTTTTTTAACCATTCCTGAGGTGGTTCTTTGAAATAAAATACATACTGATAACTATTTGGCTTCAAACACTTCATTTAGAGAAACTTTCGTGGCAGAAGGCAGGTTGTTTTAAAGATTTAGTGTGTCATGAATTTACTCTTCCGGTTGCACAAAACACTCTTATTGGTAGGTGAACTTACAATGATGTGTTTATTAATCATTATAAATACTGGAACAGTGATAAACAACTTTGTTGATCTGGTGTTTGAAGTGGTATTTATTGGTTTATGAGCACAATGTACAAGAGAGCTAGAAATGGGACTGCATGAGCCTTTCGTTTTCCTTCATGAACTTTTTTTACTAGAATTAGCAGTTGGAAGGAAATGGCAATGCAGCCTTTTATTTTCTGTGTGTTAAATGAAATAGCTTAAACTAATGAGATAGGAAAATGTATTAAAATATATTCATATTGAATGCATCGCTGTGCCAAAATTACCTGACCAGTGAGAGTAAGGATGTTTCTTCAGCAGTGTGTGTATTAAGTCATTTTTCTTTAAGGTATAGATTTGTATGTTTAATTTCTACAGTTTTGGTAGAGATGCCAAAGTTGTTCACTTTTTGGGGCTGACAAAGCCCTGGAACTACAAATACAACCTTCAAACAAGGAGAGTTATGCAGGATAGCACCACCTCTGGATCTTTGCATCAGCTGTCATTTCTTGCCCTCTGGTGGAACATATACAGTGCCAGTATATTGCCTTTGTTAGAAAAACCTCAAAAGATGGAAGAGTCAGAATCTGAGGAATGTAAGGTAAGTAATGAGGAGTTAGTGGGAATCTGYTGAAATCACAGCAACAAAAATTCTGAAAGTTATGTATTTGTTACGAATTTTGGGAAAGAATCACACAAGAAAACATGATGGTTATTGATCGCTAGTAACAGTAGTGATTGTTTGTTGAAGAGTCTAAACTAAAAGTTTAGGAAAGATTTTTAGTRTCATCGAGTTTCCAGATATTTCCTTCATTGCTCTTCATAAGGAAGAATTTGTATGGGAATGTATGTGTATAAATTCTGCAAATTAAGCACAAAGCACGATGCAATTTGGTCAGAGAAGGTGATCATCAGGCTATGAAATAAACAAACTTCTACTGATTTTTGAAGCTAATGTGATTTAGGCCATAAAACTGGCCCTTGAAGTACAGTGAAGTTTACCTTGTCAGAACTGCATTGTAGCTTGTTTTATGATGGTCACAACAAATAAATTAGACTTGCAAAAGCAGTGGTAATTATGTTATATGCTCTAATTGTACATCCTAAAGCATTTACTGGGATCTTTACACTTTTTTCTTCAAAGGAAGTACAGCAATATGTATTTTTCCTGAACAGAATAAAATATCTGTTGATAAATAGATGACTTGGAGACCTGCAATATTAAATTAAAACCATACCCTACTTTTTCTACTCATTACTTATTATCCAAACATTACAATTTGGATCACCTTTACACATGTGTAAATGCATTTTCTTAATGGGGTTTTCATATTATGTTATTACCATCATTAAACTAATTGCATAGGCCCGTAAGATCTGTTGGACAGTTGCCATCAAAGCCTCAGAGAGGAATTTGGCTTAAAAACCTCATGACAAATTAATCAGAAAGCAGAGGAAGGCAAGATAAATTTTTGATCTCATATTTCCACATGCTTTATTTTTTGTCTTTAATTGTATAAAGAAGTATTTCAGCTGAGGCAGCGTGAAAATGGAAGTGTTTATTAGATTCACCCCTGATGATGGTGGCTGTTCTCCTGAGTTTCAGAAACCTAAACTGCAAGATGCTCTGAGTCTGGGAGTACAAACTTTGATTTTATTAACTTCTTATTCCTTTAATGTTACAATCCCTATAAGGAAGTGAAACTGGTTTTCAGTAAATAAGATGCCAATTTTTATGCAAAATTTTATTTCAGTGGTGAGATGTTCTTGTTTTTTGTTAGTACACATTCAATGGAGTTGAAATTATACTAAAAAAGGTCAGTCCTCCTGTGGCCAATTCACTGCAAATGCCTGCGCTTCCAGAGAGGACATATGAAACATACCCCACAACATGTTCACCTGAGGAACTCATTTTCAAAGCAGTAAGTATGTTATGTATTATTATATGTAATAACAAAATAAGTTGATATACTAAAAAAAAGATTTTTAATTATGCTTCTGGTCCTGGAGATTATGTCTTCTTCAAATTAGCTATAGCCATTGAATTCTCTTATTAACACCAGAAATAGCCTCAGGAAAATACATTGTCTTTAGTCATGCATCTTTGATATATCTGGAGGTTGAAAAAGTTTGCACAGAATTTTGCAAAGAGATTATTTATTGAAATTATTAGGTACTAAGTAAAATGCAGTATAAAGAAATTCTGTTACCAAAGTGATCTTTCGAATATGAATACTCTATGAATGAATATATTTAAAACTAGAATCCTTATATTACTCCTATGTAGTTTTTTTTTTTTTTTTTTTTTCCCCACAGAAGTGTTGTCTCAGAAAACTGCTCCTCACATTTCTCTGATTTGGACAACATAAGTGAATTCTTAGTATGATACTCCTTATGATCACTGCAGGGGTCCTGGTTCTCTTATTACTCTTCTTATATTTGGGATTTCTATTGCACTGACTCTCCTTACTTTATGCAGGAAGTAAATTGAACTTAGTAGCATGATGTTTGTATAAATGTAAGTCATCAAATGTTGTATGGTAAACTGTGTTATACCAAGGCAGGATTGGGAGAAAATAATGTTTACAGTTGGAATATCATCTGCCATTTTAACTTGTACATTACTCTAGTAAGGTCAACAGATGAAGAATGTTTTTACTATGTTCATTGCCTTGGAACTTCAGACTGTAATTACTCCATAAAATAAAACTATAGTCTTTCTTCCTGTTTTTCCACCCTTAACGTGGAAGGGCTGAAGAAAAATAGCATGAATAAACTCCCATCCTTATATCTTAAGAATAATTTATTTGCAAAGGGTGTTTTATTTTGGATGCCTGATACATCTGTCACTATTGGGAATGCTCAAACAAAATATGGACACATTTTCCAGATGTGTGTTTGAGGCAAAAAATAATAATGTTGACTTAAAATAGTATAGTTCAAATTTGAATTTCTTTTACTTTTTAATTATAGCACAGTAGGATTGGTTTATCAGAAGATCCTATTAATTAGTTGTGAATAGCCTGATTCTCTTCTCTCCTAAAAACACCATTATTCCACTTATTGTTGTAATCAATAATCTTATGGAATTGTCTTCTTTTTGGTGAAAGAGACTTCAGAATGCAGGCTGCCTAGTCACTTATGTTTTGATAACTAGCAGAGGCAAATATTTTGGGCAAGATTTTTCAGTCATTCTGTTTTACCTCTCTTTTGGAATGCATTGCTCTGTTTTCATTCTATACAGGAGAAAAAAGCTCGTGAGCTATGGAGCAGGCTAGTATGCTAAAGTGAGATTTTTCCCATTTAAGTTTGGCCTTGTGAAAGGTAGGTATCTAGTGTAAACTAGCTTTCCAGACTGTTTCTGTAGTCACTGAAGAATGACAGGCACTCTTGAACCTATTAGGATAAGATGAGCTGCCCTCTGGAGGTACTTATCCTAGATTGATTATAGTAAGAGCTTAGATTCAATGCCGTTTTGATAGCTAAAGCTGGTTGAGATGAATTTTGTCCTTGGTGATACGTTCATTCCTTTTCCTCCCACCACTGCTTTTCCCTACCCCAAGACTGAAATTGATTAGTTATGTATGAATTCTCGTGGTAAGAAAATTCTGGAAAAAAATGTTCTCCTAATAAAACCCAAGTGTCTGTATTTTAGCAACCTGTATGTGAAGTTGAACAACGTGGTTCTAACGTCCATCTGTCTGAGCCTGACAGATCTTCAGAACAAGATATGCTTCATCGAACATTTCAGGAAGCCTCAAAACTGGTACACATGACTTTCTGCATTGTACTCTTGCTGATAATTGCATGCATCTCTTTTTGCTGCCAGCATCATTTTAGGAAAGATCAAGTATTTATGATGCAATGTACAAATCATTTCTTGACTTGTTTAGCTGTGCAATTTCTTAACTGCTTCCAATACTGGGGTATGATCCCTTCTTACTAGTTATTCTTTTTAGCTATTAAATGTATTTCTTCCTGCACCAGCCCCCAAGTGATAAATGCATGATGTTAATTTTAGCTGTGTAATAATACAATCAAAGCTTTTTTCTTCCCCTTCCTCTTCCCCTTCCCAAGCAAGCAGAACATGAATATAGTGCAACAAGCATGGGACCTAAGCTACCAAGCTTTGCTTTGTGGTCTTGCACWAAATCTATCCGAGGTCAATGTGACAGCAGTGCTAGACTTTGGACTGATGAGGGTGGCAGGGTGTCAAGGAATTGGACCTTGTGAATTAAAGACCACATCCATTTTCCTAATGAGGCTTTTTTATAGGTAGATTGGGAAGCACTATGGTGAAATACTTCAAGACTGAGGAAAAAAATGTGCAATTGAAACTCTAGCTCCACTTCMGTCAGGGGTGTTTTGGCCCTAGCTGAAATTCTTCACTACTAAAAACATGATGTTTCCTCTTCTGATGTTAATAACATCCAAGGCTGATTATAATGCATGCTAATGGTAACCAAAGGAATTTTCATGTGATACTGGAGTGTATATGTATATATGTATATATATATGTATATATATATATATATATAAAATAGCCCGAGAATTAAATACCAAGTATTGTTGCCTATTTGCATATGTAGGGAGGAAGTCTAGGTTCCTCAGAGCGTTTGTTCATGTTTCAGGTCAGGTGCAGACTGGGATCCAAGCAGGCCTACATATGGTAGGATGCAGTTGCCTAAGCATATAAGGTATTTCATTGAGCCAACATGACATTATCTGCAGGTATAGGTCTTGTACAAGTCCTGTGCCTTATTTGCCCAGAACTGGCAGATGTCAGAGATATTCCAGGGCATTTAGGCAGTTTAGGCAATTGATTTCTGCCCATTAAGTTTTATTATGAAGCATCTTTATAATGGATTTATGTGGGCTTCACTGAAAGGCTGATTTACATGTTCTTAACATGAGATGGGTGGTTTGCTTTTGAGCCTCTTGGAGTAGTACTGAAAGCAAACTTTCAATGGCTGCTTCATTAGCCCTTGTTATATTTCTGCTTTATTACCAGTTGTTGGGATGTCCCTGTTTTACCAGCATTGTTCTATCAGGGACAAGGTTCCCTTTTATTTGGTTGAATTACTAATAATATTTATTATTTTGCATTTGTGGAACTATGCTGACTTGAACTTGAATCAGGATTCAGAATTTTGGAGTTTCATTCGAAATGAACTAGTTATCAGTCAAATGAATAGTGTCAGTCCTACGAGTTAATTTATATGGATAATGTGATTCATGTCTGATAAATAATGCTCATCTCATTGGAGATCAGTTAAGTGCTTCACCACGAACTTATGTTCATGTAGAGGCCTGTTGAAGATAGAATTTGCACAGATACTAGCTTAGACTTTGGAGCAGATATTCCACTCCAAACAGGCCCTATTTATGACAGTCTCGTTGCCTCTGTTGCTGAGTGTGCCAAGTTGTGAGTTAAGACAAATAAAATAAATGTTTGATATGTGCAAAGATATTATGATAAGTAATAAATCTGGGAAAATGAGATCACATTATCAAAATAAGAATGAATATTTGAATACTGTTCATTTGTTTGCTTGTTTTTTTAATTGGGGCTACAAAAAGCAGAAGTTTGACTTTCAAGGTTTAACTTTAYGGCACAGAAATGAAAACAACCAAATGACTGTTTTCCCACTGTTCTGCTTCTTCCCACAGAATGAGGTTACACACGCTGTTTCAGAGCTGTCTATTCACCTCAAACCAGAAGAACCAAATGCAGAAGATGAACGGAGAAAATGGGAGGAAGGGCGAATGGACTATATGGGGAAAGATGCTTTTGAACATATCAAAAAGAAGTTGGATGCATTTTTATATTAAGATGAAGTGTACTGTAATGACCATCATCTATGTCTCTTGTATAAATGCAGTCCTTGGATATTTGGCTTTCTTCATAGTTTATTTGACACTAAAGTTAGAGGTAGATATGGGTCATCATATATTTTCAGAGAAGATGAACAGATACAGACTGCTGTTTTTTGACTGTTTTGTGTGCCTCAACTTTATTGTTCTCCATTAGTGCCTACTAAAGTATAATGCAGAAGTGATATCCTCTGAATTTGAAAGTCTCATATTTATCATTCTCCCCACCTCCTCCCCACAGTGTTCTTCAGTAATGGTCATGACCACTGAGAAGATGCTACAAAAACTTTTTAAGTTAACTTGGTTTCAGAAAAAAGATTTTAATACATCCAAGGGCAAACATGATGTAGACTTTCATGTGAGAGAAGAGTGAGCGAGGGGATAAAATCCTGCCCTTATAGGAGTCAGTGACAAAACTTGTTCATTTAAGTATAATTAGAATTAGAGGAAATTAGGACTTTTTGTCTGAGATCACTAGTGGACATTCTCCCTGTTTTATATGGAAGGTGATCAGGCACCAGGATGATTAAGAGTGGTCTAAAACTCTTAAAATAGACAGTGTTTGTCAACCTTTTATATCATTGCTACAGGATATTGTTGGTTTTGTATGTATGTTAGCTCTACTTGCATATCCAGAGTGGCATAGTCAGAGGAAGAAATGCTGTCACTGTGGTGTAAACCTTCTGGTGCTTTATATTTGTTTACAGTATTCCAAATTGCAGTTCATAAAGGGGCTCTTCTCATTTAGCAGAGTTGCACCATATTGCAGGCAGTTGGAGTGCAACTGAAAACACAGTTGGTACTTGTTTTAATAAATAGGCCCTTTAAACAATCTTCTAAAGAATAGCTGTGTTTGGGAACTAATATGTTGGGGAGTATAGTTCCAGAAAAATCTATTGATGATTCTCCATTATATTAATTATACTTAGGGGGGATTGCTTTGTGAATTTGGGTATTTAGATTTGACTAATCTCAGCAAATTTAACAAACAAGTGAAAAAGAAATGCTTCAAGAAATGTCCAGCAGATGGTTCATCTCACTTTCTCCATTGATCATAAAGGGACCCTTGTTAATTCACTTTTCCTGGCAAGCTTACCTTCGCATGCTATCATGGTGGGTGCATTCCACCTCCTGTTTTTGTACAGCACAATGCAGCCCTATGCAGAGATTGCGGTATACCAGCTGTAGTGTACTCGTATACATGTGGCATTTGATCTGGGCTAACTATCCCTGTCTCTTCGTGAAGTAATTTGTGCACTTCTGAAAAAGTTCTTAGTTTTTATAAGAATTGTTGCTAATATAATTCAAACAGCTTGAAGACTGTTTAAAATGACAGCCAGCAGTGTGAACTAATGCTTCATGCAACTGTACTTTTTACAATAATTACTGTTTTTTACTGGGCATATTAATTAGATTAGGAGAGAAAATTACTGACTTGAAATCATTAACTGAAAGGCTTTAGAATAGGCATGCTATTGCAAAATATTTAAGTGAAAGGAGCAGTCACGGAATACACTTGAAAGTATCAAGATGTAAAATGATATTGTGTGAACTGTGCAGTGTTTTGCAAAGAAATACAGTAAGATTAGTGATCAGCAAGTCCTTGCACCAAAGTTATTTGTGCTAATATAACATATAGCTCTGGAATTATTTTATTTCCTCGAATTCATGGAAATAAAGTAGAAATGGAAAGGACATACAAAGTCATGTGCCCATCAGATGATGCAGGGTTACAGATTCTGTTTTGTTGTGCCAGAGAGTATTATTCTTGACTGACTGGTTACTTTAATATACTTCTCAATTTTACTAAATTGCATTTGTGACATTAGCACTGCCAGCTGAACAGAATTAAAAGATGTGAGTTGTAATTATTTTTACAGACATTCATAATTATGAGCTTTAGAATCTCTCTTGAGTTAGTACAGCACTAATTGGTTTATTTTGTTTATGGAAAAGTGTAGCAGTAGTTTCAAGACCCAGCCAAGTTTGTGTGCAGTAGGTCTTAACGTAAAGAAGTCTGTTGAAACAGTCAAATGTGGTCTCCCAGTGGATTCTAGCACAACACTGTTGTCACCAGATAGTGAGAATGAAGAATCTTTTGAATTAAATCCAGAAGTTGCAAGTGCTTTGCTTTGGGCAGCAATGTTTAGTTCTTGAAGACCTCATTTGAAATCTTCTTGGGGCCACAAGCAGGTTTGGAAGGTATTATGAGTAGCAAGTTGCTATGAACCACAGGGTTGAGGTGTGCCAAGTCAAAAATTACTTAGAAGTACAACTTACTAAATTTCAGCTAGGATTTCTTCCACATTAAATTATGGTGTAGTCCCAGGTATTTTTAGAGTAAAGAAGGTTAAGAAATGCAGAATTTCGGAGGTGTGACTCCTCTTTACACAAGACATTTTCACTTTGGCAGTTGGGAAGGCCCTGTAGAGCAATCACCTTGTCTCTGTTCAATCAAATGTTGTCAGATAAAAAGTTGCAGAGGCAAAATGAGTATCACAAAATATCCTGTACGGTCTGGTGTGTGTGTGTGACTGTGTGTGTGTGTGATTATGTGTTTTGTCACTGTTGTTTAAGCCCTAGTGATGTGAGAAGCAATCAGAAGGATTTTGAAAGGCCAAACCCTGAGCCGTTGGTGTGTGTGGCAGACTTCTTGACTTCTTTTGTATTTAAAGAGGATAATTTGTGTTTAAATGAAAACCTGCTGATTCTCTCTTTGTCATGTGCTTAAGAGAATTACTTCCAGCTAGACTTAGAGGGTAATTTCATTTGCAATACAACAATTCTATGGGGTGCTGCTCATGTATAAACAGGAGATAATGTGGGTGTGCCACAAAGAAAATTCTTGAAAATTTTGGACGAGTGGGTTAGTGCACTTTCCTAGCCTACAGGAAAAGAAGACTACTGTTCTTAAAGTATCTCTGTACTTGCTRCCTGGTGTCATGTGATGGCCTTTGCAATTGGATGTTCTTGGGAAAGCAGAAGAGGGTTTTCTTTGTCTCTCTAGTTTAGTCAGCACGTATTAGTTATGTTTTGTATGACTGGGATTTGAAAAAATGTTTAGTGATTTTTCTACCTTGATTTTTCTTCCAGGAATGGAAAATTATGTTAATAGCAGGCGACTTTATACATTTTCATGCTTCTGAAAATGTAATTTGGTCTGCAGAAACAAGTCTACAGCATGCCTGTTTGTTCCTTAATAGATCTGAACCTGTTGTTTTGCTAAGCTAAACTGTTTCAATTCATATGACTTTGATAATAACGTAAGATGAGCCTGTTTTTCTAATTTATATCTCTAATAATGTCACCTTTGTATGAGAGTATTTAGCTCTGTTTATTAAAGAAAATGATTTACTTCTGTTTCTTTTTGTCCCCAGTTTTCTTTTTTATCATGGTGGGTTTTTTTAATTTCTGTGTTTTTTCTTTCTTTTAATCAGCCCTATAAATGAAATAAAATGCACAGGAATCAATTATTAAATATCCTACAAAAATACTGGCCAATTAGTACTAGTCATTGAAATACTCTGCATTTTAGTGTATTGGTTGCAAAATGCTTCAGGTGAAATTCTGTTCATCCTAACTTGGCTGGCTCATAAGTAAGTCTTTAGTGCTGACAGTTAAAAAAGGTAATACTCAAGCAATATCTTGCATCTTGGTATAAACTTTCAATAGGTTATAATAACAGCATATCATAAATATAGCAAAGCTAGTTTAAAAAATTACCATGATATATAATTTACTTAAAAAAAATTATAAAGGCTAACTGCAAAAAGACTAGCAATGGCATACTATGAATACAGGGATGGGGGGGGTGGAACACAGTTGCAAGAATTTACCTTAATTTTACTTTAGCTGTTGTAAACAGCCTTTAAACTCTCAAAGTGGAAGAAAAAAAAAATTTAAGAAAGCCATGCTCTGTTTTGTTGATTATTTTTAATACAATTCCCATCTCAGGGCAGCATGATGTTAACTGCCTTGGAAAAGCATGTGTTCCCTTAACGCATTAAGATAAACTGTAGGTGGTTGCCTTTTAAATGTGTAATGTCAGAAACCAAGTTACAGCTGGAAAACAAAAAGCTTAATGAATGCATATTGTAAGGTGATTTATTTTAAGCCTAGAGAACTATGATTTTCAAAGCCTATTAGTATTATATAAATATAAATATTCAGTATTAAAACACTGTAGAAAAGAAATACAATCATGTGGCCAAAGAGCAATCCTTATTTTAGAGCTTTTGTTTGAAAATGAATGCATTACTTCATTTGGACCAAGAGTGAGTGCATGTGGTCAGTGGGTATCCGTTACATGTTTTGTTCAGCTGCAAGATGTATTTTTCTTGAAACCTCCTTAAATTATTTGTGTTTCAAATCGTTTTACTTACAGCTTTTAGACAAATGGCAGAAGAGAAGCCAGGGCCATACAGAACCTGAAATATCCCACTTACCTTAGAAATGTGTGTTGTTGTTTTTTTTGCCTTCAAAAAAAGAAAGTATTACAATACAGTTAATCAACAAGAAACTAGGGTTTTTTTTAAATAAATTTTATCTTTACAAAGTTGTTTTGAAGTAACATTATACTAAAGATATTTTACAAAAAAATCCGATTTTATTCAGTTCAACTTACTGGATCAGTTTAGAAACTTGTTCACATATATGTGTGTGTGTGTATAAACTTGCAGTCTGGCTTTGAGCTAAAGATTTTGATTTTACTTCTTCAAAATTCAAAGTAACAAAGGAGAACCTCCCAACTCCTCCTTTTTTTGAGGGGGGGGGGAAGCAGTTATGTAAATGCTGTAAATATACAGGCAGTCCCCARGAAAATTCAGGCTGGATAAACTCTGATCTCAAACTACTTTCCTCATTTTATCTGTAACATAATTATTTTGCTTTCCCAAAAGATGGGATCCTGTAGTCTATGTACTGGCATTCCACTGAGTCCCAGAAAAGAACAAATCAACATGTCTGTAATATTTAAACATGGTGAAGCGAGGTGTCTTAGAAGCTTATTTCTCACCACTGTGAGACTTTTCATTTACTTTGTTGAGTCAGTGTAAGGTAGTGATTCTAAATGTCATTTAATAATGATCAAAGCATGAAGCTGATGTCCAGCTGAATAAGACATGAATGTCAAACATTTATACAATTCAGCCACAGCTCTTTCAATAAAAACAAACTTCATTTGTTACAGTGTTGCTTCCTTCTTTACAGTGTCTATATTTAACAATATGTGGGCACATTCTCCTATGGTTAACACTGGCTTGGAGATTTGCCAGTTGTCTCAGGTTTTCTCGACAGGTGATTTTCTGTGGTGGTAGGTCTTGCCCCACAAAGGGAGAAACGAGGAGGGGAGGGGAAGGGAGGGAGAACGTGTATCATTTTACTTTTTATCTTCATAATTTTTTGAAAAAGCTTATTATAGATAATTTTTCAAGAAAACCTAGGAAACTGACTTAAGAGGGTTTTTTTTTCTGTATTATTCAAATACAGGCAGTTTTTGTAACAGCTTTTTATGCATTATGCACTTTATGCAGAAGCGTGCACCCAGGACACCTCTAAAGTGCAGAGTCAGATTCACCTAGTTTATGGGAAATACACATTTCCCAGGAGATCATAATAATTGGCTGTGCAGAACAGGCACGCTCTGCTTAATGTGCATGAAGAAGAAGAGATCAGCAACCACTCCATGGCTGGGATTTGCAGGAAACTTAGGTAAAGCAGTTTACCTGCTTTCCCTGCTTACCATTATCTCCTCAAAATCTGAAAATTTGATTCTTTTAAAATTCACCAGCTTTAGCTGGTGAATGGAATTTAGGACCGAAAATATTTCTAATAGTTTGCTTGGGTTTGGGTTTTTGGGGAGAGGGGGTTATGTTTTGTAATGAAATTGTGCGTCCTGTTTGGTGATGCCCATTACTTTGTTCTCCTTGTCACCTGCTAACTACCTCTCCTTGCAATGCCTGACCTCTTCGTGTCTCTCTGTATGGGGACAGCCCCTTTCTCGATGTCTGGCTGAGCTCTCTAGCAGTGATTTGACAAGTGGCAGCTACTGTATGTTGCCAGGCCTGCCCCTGCAACCCCCAACCCCTGTGGCTTTCCACAGTTGCCAGCCAAGGAGAAATCATCTATCTGTATTTGGATGTCAGGAAAACAGCATGTACATTCATATGGGTCCTTAGCATCTGACTCTCTGTGGCAGCTGAACAAATTCACCTTTCAAGGGAATGAGGTGTTGTACAAATGTTTAATGTTCACTTTTTTACAGGGTGATTTTTTTTTCCCTTTCAAATCTATTTCAGCACCTAAGCCCTTGATACCCAGGTGCCCTTTACACTTCCCATTGGCCAAATGTCACTGCCAGTGCTGAGGGCAGGATTTGGACACTCCCGCAGGAGTTTTTATGTCTCTATGGGCAGGCTTGAGTGATAGGATTTGATATAAGCCAATCCGTGCGCACTCTGTTCATGTTGCTAGCTCTTCATCTGGCTTTCAACCCAGATGGAAAACATTCACCATGCTCAAATGGAGTTCAGGGTTTTTGCTAGTGCACTGAGCTTCCCAGTCTATTAACAGGAGTTTGGATCTATGCTTAGATGCTGCATGGGTGCTTGAACACCCGCCCATCATCTGGTGAACTCTTTAATCATGGCCTAGTCTGTGACTGGGCATGTTCATGTGTATAAACAGTGTGTGTGTGCGGGGGGGAAGCTGATCTGAGAATAGGCTTATACGCAACTGGCAGTATAGATGTTACCTAACAGACTGGCGTGACTGTAGAAAAGAACTTCTGGCTTGGTTCCCCCCGAGAAATAAAATTTCTCCTCCATTTCTGAATTGACAAAACTGGCTTTCAAATTAATTGTCTTTTATGCTACTTCCTTTTTGTGTGAAACCAGTGAAATGCAGCTGCTCTGGTTTTAATCCCTGTCAGCCACAGAAAATGTCACATCTTCTGACAAGTTCTTAGCAATGTTGATGTAGATTTAAAGGCTGTCAGGCAGTAAGAAAAAAATGCATTTTTAGAGACTTCTGTCAAGTCTGACATTAATCTGTTCTATTGGTTGTCACATTAGCCCTTTGATTTATGTGGAATAATTTCCACATAATTTGCATGGTGACCTTTTACTCAGAGGAAAGGTAGTAAAGGAAATAACTTAAAGAAATGCCCATTCAGCTTTTTGGAGACTTGTATTTGGTGCTACATCATGGTCACAACCTGTGCTGTTTAGAACAAAATAACGTGGTGGGAGAAGTGACATATCAAACTGTGTGTAAATCAGGAGCTTGCTTGAAATTACTGCAAAAAGTTCAAGGGAACAAGTCACCTAAAGCATATGCTGTGCTGCTCCTATCTTCCCTTGTTACCTTTCTGGTGACCTTTAGTTATGTGGTAGGAGTGAACAGCCACTGTTCAGGAGGGCTTGTTTGAAGTTTGAATCCAAGTCTCTGGCACACAATTCACTGTTTGGAAGCAGAAAATATAGGAGCCTCTGCTTAAAAATGGGATTAGACACAAAAACCCTGCAAGAACATGGTTAGGATTATATGTAGCGAGATGAATTTAGTTAACCTGAAGACAGCAAGAGAGGATTAGATATTTTAATTCTCATCCTTTCCCTAATGACTGCACAGAGTGCTGRCACTTGTGTGGGTGTAGAGTATGACCTATACACTGAAGTGATTAGTGTGTGCAGTGATTTTCTTTTTAACACCTTCTACTGAAAAAAAACTGCTGTCTTTCAAAACAAAGCCCATTTTTTGTGGGGCAAATTAGCTGTCATGAAATCAGGAATGTTATCACTAAAGTGGGACTTGTGGTTTATTGAATTAATCTCACTGATGATTGTGAAATTTGGGAGCAATCTTGTCAAGGCAGCTGGTCATATCCTCCTGGATGATGATTTTCAGCACTCCTGCAAGTGGGAGGACTGAAGTCGATATGGGAAATGTATGTCAGTAGTAATTGCTGTGGTTTAGCACTTTGGAATAGCTAGACACTGAAGTGCTGAACTTGAGATTGTAACTTTAGCTACCCAATTTTTAAACATATTTGTCAGTTCGGTTTTTCCTGGGAATTCTTACTGTGACAAATAAATGTACTGATRAGGCACATAAGCAAATGCATAGATGAGGCAAAAGACTGCTGTAAATCAGTAGGTGTCCACATCTAGTAAATGTTTATTTCTTAGAGGCTAATGTATTCTGGTATGTTTCCAAACCAAATGCACAACTGTGTTTTTATATACAAGACAGTTTTTGCAATAAAAAGAAACAGCCTGAAGTGGCATCTCTTCCTGGGCTCAGGGCGGTTGCCTTAACAAGCATATTACCTGTATAAACAGCTGCCCTTAAGGTTTGATCTTCTATCATCAATAACTTACTTGAATTTAAAATCAGCAAGGAAAGAAATTCTGGTTCACTATCTGGGCACTTAATCCAGAATGATGCACTTGAGGAACAGATTATACAGGTGACACTTAGGCAGAATATGTTTGGAGAGGTTTTTGCCTTTTTTTAACTAGAGGGTTATTGAAAAGGCTGAACAAAAGACATCAGAAATGTCCCTTTCACTTATTCCAGTGTAATTTGAACCAAATCTCTGTATTTAGATTGAAGTCATTGAATGTGAAAACTATTTCTTTTTTTTTTTTTTCTTTGAGCTAGCCCTTCTTTGATTTTGCTGTTAAAGTATATCCTCTGCCTTGCTGCTTTCTTTATCACACCAACAGGTTGGGAATGTCCCACAGCATGGCTGCAGCCACGGCTTCCACATATTATTGTAATAAGACAGCTGCTGTGGGACTGGAGTCAGCGTCTTGTGATGCTCTTCTACAGCTTTTCCTATTCTCCTTATTATGGTGTCAAACAAGGGCTCAGTGTCAGCTGATAGAGGATTGGCCTCTGAAGGGTCTTGTGAGAGATCAAACAGCAGTGGGGGATCATGATGGGTTATACCATTCCCGAAACATGGGCAAATTCCTCTTCTGAAACAGGCTCCAGAGTCCTTTGGTTGGAATACTGGAGTAGTGTAATGAGCTTTCCATACAGTGCCACCTGGTATGAAAGAAGCACATTTTATCAGATTAATGGCATTAGGAATCAGGGAAGGTCCCTAAAAGATTGGTTTATATTTTAAGTTACATCTGCTTTGTTGTTCCTAAGGCAAGCATATGCGGTCGTTGTTACATTTGGGAGAAAGGCTTATTTGGGAGCTGGCAAAAAGGCAGGGATTCAGAATGGTTTCTATGGCTCACAAGCCTACCTGGGCTTTGGGTACTTACTGGGCCATATATACTGTCTGGATAGCTAGGTCTAATATTCTGGGTCTCTGCTCCTTTCTGGTGTCCATTTGGAACCCTGTGTGCCCCCTGGGGGGAAAAACAGAGGATGTATCACCTGATTTCTGGGTGTACGTACTGGTAGATTCTTCTCTTTGCTCTGTATATCTAAGCAAAGAAGAACACCTGGGCAGGAACTGATCACAGCTTATTTCCATGCTCAGGTAGCACACTTTCAAACAGGGTATTAATTGCAGGCCACAAAACCAACAAAATCTGGACTATAGTTTTTAAGTTAACATGATGAGCACAGCTAGATTGCAGCTTTATATCTTGTATTTTAGCAGGCTGTTGTATGGACTCACTGGGTTTCCAAATGCAGATCTGTAATTTGAACAGCACCGACAAATTAGAAGGAAATAACAGGAGACTATGTTAAGAGTCTGGCTTATGATGAAAAATGACAAGGGGCTAGGACTAAATTGGAATGCAGCTCAACAGAAGCTTTTCCTTCCCCTTGTTTCTTCCTTCCTTTTCCCCCCATTCCTCACTCTTTGGTTAGAAAGCACTACACTGAACTCATTCCAAGATGAGGCAGAAGATGTGCCCACCAAGAAGACAGAGATTAGACACTGTGTCTGAACGAAGAAAGGAAAGGGGATGTTCAACATTTGGAGCCATTTCTGCAATGCACTGAGCACAAAGAGCTGACATTTTCATTCTGCCTACATGGCATTTTCTTTTTGATTCAATGGAATCTGCTGACCTGTCCTGTTGTGCCCTGAGCTATTCTCCATGAATGGGAGTCTGTAGCTTTATTCTTCTGGGTTACGTGTAACTACACCAGGACATATTTTATTAATAAATAAAATAAAATAAACTTCCTAAATGTAGAGAGAAACCAAAAACAGATATTAAAGCTCACAGAATCTTTTAAATCTCCAGTGGCAGGCTGGCTGGCTATCTGTCTATTTATTTCTACTCCATGGCTTCCACTTGCTGCTAAGCTATGCTTCTGGGTTCCTGTGGAGTGATGATGTCTCAATGGTTCTGAAATGTTTTTGCATAACGTTATAGATTTACATGTCTCCATTTCTGAAAATGTGAGAGAAAGGATGCAGAAGCTGGATTCTGGAAAGGAAATAGGCTCTCTGTTCCTTTTGCTTACTATGAATATGTATTCCTTAGCTCTGTTTGGGTGTGCGCTTTGCCACTGGCTGTGATGTGCTCCACGTCCTCCTACTTCAATTTTTGTCTTGTGACTAAAAGTGCATTTGTCATGTGACAAAAATGCAAGCATCCTCTATCATATCAGGCTTCCCTGGCGTGAGATGGGGGTTTTATGTCTGTTGGTCATGTAGCACAGGCACTTGTGAGAAAGAGTTAGAAAAAATATTCTGTGAGTCATTTCCATGCTTCTGGTTAGGTGGCTCTAGTCTGCTATTGATAGTACAGCCAGAATGACTATTTAATAGACAAATGAGAGATGGACAGATATCTTTCTATCTGTAGCTATATTTAGGAATTCATGTGATCAGCATTCAGAAAAAACAAAGTAGTCACTTATTTCTTTTTTTCTGTAATAGTTGAGCTAAATTCCTCATAGTCTATATACTATATAGCAATTCAGAGAAGTGAGTATCTGGGGAGAATTATTCTGATTTTGCAACATTTTTACATCCACTTTTCTCAGCTGCAAATAATTACTGGAGTTGCAGAGTGGGAGACAGCTAGGTCCTTGTTAGTTCATACCCAAGGATACAGTGAGGCCGACCGTAATTAACCCATATTGGTGAACTGAGTAGACAGCTGGGTTTAAGAGAGATCCAAAAAAAAAAGAAAAAAGGTGGTGGTAGAAATCAGCACTGATGGAACCAGCAGGATTTCAGTCATCTCCAAGGCACAAACGGGGATATAAAACTTGAACGGAATTAGCTCTGACAGAATTTGAAGGATGTGTGTGAATTCCAGGGCAACATGTTAATGTAATATGTCCAAAGGAAGGAAAACCTGCTTCTTCAATCCAAACATCTCTCAAGCCCATCTGGTAACAATCAATCAATTTAACGAGCAGAAAGAAACAGACTGTCACTAATAAGCCCTTTTGTGCTGTAGTAGGGGAAAGGACTCTTTAACATAAAGACAAAGGATTCTTCTGGCTTCAGTGAAGGGCTTAATTGATGAGTCCTGCCTGGGTGACATCAAGACACAATGGCTTTGTATCTGGCCTGTGCAATAGATAGAAATGAACAGACAATAAATATGTAACATGAACGTGATATACTATTAAATGAGCACAACTATGAGAAGACTAAAACAGACTCTAAAAAATCTGCCTGCCCAGTAGAAAGGAATGAGAGTGAGAACAAAGGATAAGAATTTCAGTCTTGGCTGAAAGTTTAGCCAAACAGTAATATTTGATTAGCCAGTCTTTCACTTAGCCACATTTTGAGAGGCTGAATTTTGGGTTTTAAATATGCCTGCTCATCAACATCTTAATGGCTGATGTTTATACAAGATATGGGTATCATAAGATATATATATTTTTTTCATTTTAGCTTGCATTAAGAAGGTTGATTTGTTTTGCTGCCTCCTTATTTAACTCAGTGCATATTCCATTAGGGGAATGTGATTGGTTATAAATATGTAGAACATCTCATTTTTTTCAACCCCCACCTCCAGCAGTTGCTTTTTAATCAGAACATTGTAGAAAGGCATGCCTATGAAATCTAGCTGTGCTCATAGTTTCATAGGAACACAGGCAGCCTCCTGCCCCCCCACACCTCTTCACACTGTATCTGTGTCTGCATTAGCTAGTGTGGCATATTAGGAACTGATCTGTAGAGCAAAACAGGGGCTGATGGCTTGACATCCACACTGTGCTTGTTTGGGAGTATTTCACTGTGGATTTACTCTAGTCTGGTCCCATATACTGGACATCGCTGAGTGGCTAGAGCACATCAGATATGATCACAGAACTTCTTTTACAGTTTAGTTTCATCCAAAAGAAACTAAGGTCAYGATCTCCATGACCATTCCACAATGTAAACCAAAGAAGTAAGTGGGTATGATTACGGGGGGTTATTTCAAAGCACACTTCTGACCTGAACTAAAATTACACTAACCTTACATAATCTAGGGGCCAAGAGTGAAAAGGCGAAAGGGAGGGAAGGAGAACAGTAGTTCTTCAATCTGAAGTGCCCTGGCCTCCTCTRCTGACGGAATATGCATTTACCATTCCACTAGGGAGGTGCAGCAGTCTATATGAAGGCTGTATGAGCTCCTGCAACAGGAACTCACTCCAGGAGTGAATGTTCTCCAGGAGTCTCTGCAGCTGGACAAATCTTATTTTGTCAGGCAAATATGTATCACAGAATGGTTGAGGTTGGAAGGAACCTCTGGAGATCATCTAGTCCAACTTCCCTGCTCAAGCAGGGTTACCTACAGCATGTTGCCCAGGACCCTGCCTAGACAGCTTTTGAATATCTCCAAGGAAGGAGGCTCCAAAACCTCTCTGGGCAACCTGTGCCAGTGCTCTGTTACCCTCACAGTAAAGAAGTTTTTCCTCATGTTCAGACAGAACTTCCTGTGTTTCAGTTTGTGCCTGCTGCCTCTCATCCTATATATGTATATATATATTTATGTTTCTATAAAACAAATTGAAGAGAGATTTCTGAGAACAGTGATGGATTTAGAGTCATAGGAGATTTGAGTTTCTAATCCATGTTGTGTTTTAGGTAATGCAAGCAGGTGAACTGACTCAGAGTTAGATGTGATCAAGCCTCAAGCTCCTGGCAGTTCTGGAGTGTCCCACTTGGACACAGCTTGGAGCTGTGCTGTATTAGTTGAACCTCAGTCTCTCACATCTCTAGTGACGGCTCCGAGAGCTGGATTGTAGTTTTCTCTCTCTCATTCTCTGGCCTGCTGAGTATTAGACATACAGAGAGAAAGAAAGAGAGTACGTGCAGAGAGAGAGCAGAGAGAGACAGACATTTAAAACAGTAACTCATATTTCTGCAGAGTGTGCTAACTATGGAGTTGTGGGGTTCTCCATGCACACAGCACTCCTGGAGTGCGGGCCACGCCTGGCCCTGCTGGTCTTAGCAGTGAACCTCCAGACTTGAGCTCAGGTTATGGCTTAAGTGGACACTGGCATTAAAAACAAACTGGAAATGAAGCTACTACAGTTGGGGGGGGGGGAGGAATGTGGTTAGTTTGAATGTTTACCTCCTGTGCTCACAGCCATGCTGGTGTTGTGGGCCAGGTGAGGGCTCCCAGCCAAGTGAGCAGAACTGGGCTCCATGGGGAGCCCAGGGTGGCAGGCTGGCACCCCTCGGTCTGCAGAGGGCCTGGGCCACACTCTCTCTGCACCCTTTCAGGCTTGGGTGTCCTTTGATATAAGGCACTTCAAAATTGGAGCTTGAAAATCGGGGATTTTAAGCAGAGCCGAAGAGCCAGGCAACTTTATTTTTGTTACAATCTGTCTGACTCAGTCATTAATGTTTGCCTCGCGCCGAGATGCCCCCGAGGCTGCCGCCTCCTGGAGGGCGAGGCGGCCGTTACGGCAGTTGGCGGCGGCGGTTGGCGGCGCCTCCCCGTGCCTGCTCCGCGCCGCCGTTTCCGCGGCTGCCGTGTGAGAGAAGAGCAGCAGCCGCCGCCGACCCCGGGGGGCTGCTCTAGAAACGTACGTTCAAAAATCAGAGCTTCATACTTGCCCCTCTGGTCTTCGTGGAAGTTAGGCCRGAGGGAACCCTATATGTGTGTATATACGTGTAAGCGCTGCGCAGCACAACACCGACAGCGGTCCCCTGTGAGGCATTGCCCTCCTTCGGCGGGCAAAGTGAAGCACGCTCAACTGTGGGGCGCAGGGACAGTCTGCTAGAAGCGCTTACCGGAGCAAGAACACCAGTATCAATCCCTCCTGGGATTGCTTCTGTGTTTTACCAGGCTAACGTGCTGTGTAGGAATGAAGTCCTGACAGCAAAGACCGGAGGTAGCCCTAAAATGAAATTGAATGCCCAAATTGTTAAGTTTTGGCATTGGCTCAGTGAATCTGGATTTATAATTGCTGGAGAGCCCAGTTTCCACAGGAGGAATAGCAACACAGCCTAGTGATTTGGACATGTTGCCTTAGGAGTGATGAGTATTTTGTATCTGCTCAAGCAGAGGATGGGATTGAACTCTTGCCTCCTGAGGTGACTAACCACTAGGGATAGCTAAACGGTTGGTGTTTTGCAATTCAAATAGGATTCCCTCACTGGGATCACTTCCTTTCATAGACATGGTTGGTTGGGGCCATCCAAAGCCCCAGCTAGGGGAAAGAAAGAAGCTAAGCAAGCTGCAGGGACCAAGACTGCCTAGCTGTGACGGCTCTGCTGGGCACCGGTCCTGCAAGTAGTTCTGCCCAACTCCATTCTCCAAGCTACACCGAACATACTCTGTGGCCAGAGGAAGATACGGGTATGTGGACTATAGGGTTGCAAAGGTCTGGCCACTGAGCTAATAGGTAGAAGAGGGGCAGTTGTGGCATCTCTTTTGCCCATGTTTTAAAAGAAAAAATGATCCCTTTCTCAGTTCTTAGACAAAATTTTATAGGCCTCTTCCCTCTGGAGAAAATAGAGAATTGGGGTTCCTAAGGGAAAAAGAAGCCCTCTCCTAGCACTTGGGGAGGAGTGTCTGTGCCAGTGGAAGAAAAGGATTTCAGAAAAAGAAAAAAAACAACTGTACTCAGTGATTCCTCCCACATATCTTCCTCCTGAGCAGTATGCACGTTCCTCTGGACCTCACCCTGGAGGAATTAACTAACTCAAGTACTGTATGACTTTATGACTTACACATTTTCCCTTGGAAGAAGTATCTAGATTTATCTCTGGGGATCAAGAATCTAAAAATGAAATTCCACCACAGCACCTAACATCCCAGTCTCGCCTATTTAGTCCTTGTCACTTTCCTCCATGTTCCCCATTGGCCAAGCTCAGTGACTTCCTGCTCAGGAGCCACACTTCTGTGGAACTTGGTAAGTGATGCTGAGACRCCACCTGTGCATCAATGACTTGGGCATTGACCCTGAGGTTAAAGTGGCAGTGTGACTAAAAGTTTGGTGTTGCAACCCTGGCATGTATTTATCTGCCAACATGAAAGACTGCAAAGTTCTCAGCCATTATCCTAATACTCGTGTGTGTGTGTGTGTGTGTGTGTGTGTGTGTGTGTATCTAGGCGAATAGATAAGTATTTTGAAACATTCGGAAGTACAAATAAGTTTTGTGGTCTTCAAGTATCCAGTGGGTGTTCGAAAAACAAGTAGATTCTTGGCTTGATATTATTAATCATGTTATCAGAAAGAATCATAAAGAAGATGCAAATGGTATGAGAAAGATCATTCAAGTAACACTTTGACATAAGAGGGATTTCCCACTGAGCTGCCTAAGATGATCTCACAAAAGGTCAGTACTTACAGTACTCTTCAAACAGACAGCTTATTGTCAACATAACAACAGCTAAATTTGAACAGCTGGAGATGGCAGAATGCCTTATGATTTTGTAACTATTATCTAATTGCTATTTCATAAGAACTCAGTATTTCTTCTCTCACTTCATAGATAGGGAAAACAAAATAGAAATTAAAGAAAGAGGCTCATTCAAGTCTCCAAAGGATGAGAAGATGCCATTGCCTTCTGCATATCTCCAGTTGTGCAGAATGAAAAAAATTAAATGCAGCATCACCACTAATTCATCAACTTTAATGATACTCTCACATCATTCAGTCACAGAAGGTGCAATTCATCTCAACTAACTTTAAGTTAATACAAGGAAGATTTTTATATCTGATCTGGTCAGCCTCAGCTCCCTTTATAGCCAATGGAGAGAAACAGGCACTTTTAGGGGTGACTGATTTGGCCCAGATGTCTTCATCAGGAGGTGGTGAATCACACCCTATAAACATCTATTTCTTTTCAGTGACAATAAAGCAATGAGCTCAGATGCAGACACTTGCGTTTGGTTACATAAATGCCTTCCTCCATGCTGGGACAGGAATTAGGACACAGCTACCAGTCACTAGCCCATTCTCAATTATACCTTAATGGAAGGTGACATCAGCAAAGACTGGGTGCTTGTTCAAAGCTAAGAAAAGTATTACAGCTGCCTAATTGTCAGCTTGCCTAATTCCACAGCTGAAAAACTGAAAAAAATAACATAGGACTATTGAAAATAAACAAACTATTGCTTAAGATAAAGACCCTATGTGTGCAATTCCTTTTTTCTAATCTTACACTAAAACTGATACCAAATACTTTCACAGCAAGAGCAATAGATACACTACAACAATATGGAGCTGCTTCATGCTACCCATAAAGCAAAACCCTTCATCTCAGGCAAAGCAGGAGAGCTAAAACCCCAGCCCTTCTGCATCTTGCAGAAGAACTAAGACTTTGAGGCTATAAACTTACCCCAAATATTTTTTTTACCTGTTACTCTGTTGGAAACTAGAAGCCATTACATCATCTCCTCCGATATGCAGGAAGGGAAATGTTTATACTCACTGTCCTTTTGGTGCCAGCGCACTGCATGCAAAAACACACCACAGTAGTGAAACATGAACTGGTGCTCCGAGTGCTGAACTGTGCCTTGCAGTAAAGGCAGCAAGGAGCGTCCATCAATTACCCTGGTGGAGAGAATGGAAGTCACCTAACTGCTTTAAGAATTTGTTTGCAGTTGGAGTGTGAACAACACCCACCCTCCACGTATGCGGCATTAGGATTTCAAACATCATTTATAACACAAGCTTTTATTTAGCTAATGAGCCCTGAGATTTTTAATTGTGCGGATGGGTGGAGACAAACGATTAGTAGTTACTAGCGGTTTGTGCATTTACAGCAGTGCACACATCCTGGAGAGATAAGTTATCATTACTGTAATTTTCCTGGGAGTAAGTATGTGATAACCACAGAGAAGGCAAGGTTTACCCTTTTGAACTTGGCTGCCTGAAACTGAAATCACTGATAGCTCTGTGAGCTCAGGGCTTCATAAAAATTATTCCACTTACTTACTTAATTGACTAACTGCAGGTTTAGTTACCCAACACAGGGACTTTTGTGCTTTTTGCTCAGATGGCTTATCCACCCATCACAACTCAAACAGGCCCTTTCTCTCACTTGCTCTTTAGAGGAGTCTAACAGATGCTCAGAATTGCTTACTACTGAGGAGATTACTTCTCCCTTACTGGCATCCAAAGGCAGGCCATGTGTGGGCCCTTCCCTACACCCAGCTTCCTAGTCTTAGAAAGGACATAGCCTATTTACTCTAACAAGACCAACCAGCCTTATGAATCTCTGTGGATTTTTCATGGAAAGTAAAATGAAAAGTTCTTAAAAAAAGGAGGAGACTTGGAAAATAATTCCATCCCAGTGATCCAGTCAACCAGGTGTTCTCAGTGATTAGAAAACTGGCTTCAAATAAATGACACTTTTAAAAACATATTGTTTTCCTTTGCCTTTTCCATAAATCATACAAGACAGGGAAAGCTAAGCAGAAAGAAAGCTAGAGAACTATCTGGTTTAGAAACAAGCAGAATTTAACCTGTGGATGTTAGGCTGCATGATATTCTCTCTAAATATCATGATATTTAGAGATGCATGATATTGCATGATATTCTCTCTAAATCAAGAAAGGGGAGCAAATACGGTTTATGAAGTAACTTTTGCACCTGTCCTGAGGCACTGCCCCTCCTGCCAGCTGAATCACTGTTGGGAAAATGTCCATGAGGCTTGTCAGTTCATTGATAACTATGTCTGCAGGCAACACTCCTGGCCATCTAATTATTCCTGGGACACGGATCCCTCCTTCCCAGCCTCCCATTCCTTTTCCACCTATTAGAGGAAAAAAAAAAAAAAAAAAAAGGAAAGTACTAAAAGAGAGATGAGATAAGAATGAAATATATTATATGTGCATAGTAATTGTCTAATAAAGGGTTTTAAACCTTTCAGAATATTCAAATACTTCTAATGAAAACACACTAAATCCTGGAGAACAGGGAATAGAATGACCCCAGTGTAAACTCTGTTCTTCACAAATAAGTATTATTACTCTCTTTACATTACACTACTTTCGTCTGTGGCACACATGGCAACCCATCATTAAGCAGCACTTCTGGCAGAAGAGGAACAATTCCACCCTCTGATTCATGAGAAGACTTTCTGACCCATACAATTKTATGTCATGTATGAGAATAATCTCTCCATTGCCTAAGAACATGCACAGGAAAAAGGACTGTTATTAATAAAAAGCAAATCTGACTCAGTGTCAATGGAAGACAGACTGCAGTCCCACCTGGTGCCCGGGAAAGGAGGCTTAACACAGGGCAAGCCTGGTTGTCAAACAGTTCAAAATTAGAGGTAGCAGGAACATTACAAAATGATTTGCAGACCTGGAGTGCAGCGAAGGCGATTAGGATAATGTTTGATGGCCCTCCAGGAGTTTATAACCCCAGGGATGCTCTGAGGTGATCCCAAAATGAAGAGTGCAGAACCCATGTAGTAAATGAGGAAGCTCCTTAAATAGTCTGCAGTGATGAAGACTTTGCATCTGCATTTCTGTTGAAATAATCCTGAGATAATCCAAGAGTCTTTCTTTCTTGGTTTCCTTTGCATTCCTCTAATCTGCTGACAGGGTGGCATGATGGATTATAAGCAAGTCCAACCACTTGTGCAATAACCTTTGTGCTATGTATGATAAAGGTTACTATCTCATGGTTTGTTATTTTGTGGTGGATGGATGTTCTCATTAGCCAYATGCATGGCTTATCATTTGGGGGTTTTATTGTTTTTTGTTTATTTTTATTGACTGCTAACAATAATAACATCTTACAGCAGTGAGTTCTATGGATATTTATGAAGTAAACTACTTTTTTATAATCAATTTTCAGTTCATTGCCTTTTAGTTTAGACTGGGTATTCTGTCTAAACAGAACACTGTTCTGCTGCTATGAAAGGATAAATGGGAATGCCTTACTGGTATTTATTTCTAAACTGGTATTATATCTCCTCTTACTTGCCTTCTTTCTAAGCAGGCATAATTTCATCATAGCCCTGTCATACTGAAATCATTGTCTAATCAAATTCACTTATTTGGACTCTCCTGTTATATTATACTTGTTGTAGGATAGTAGAAGTGAATACCCCCAGATTCTGAGCTATACAAATGAACCTGTTAACCTTTTTTGGTCTTTCTTGTTTGGAAACTTCATATCTGGAATTGAAGGTTAATTTATCATTTAGAACCATTAGTGGATGAGATCTGGGGTATTCCAAGCTGTGTCAAACACTGTTTGTGTGGCTTATCAAGTAACTTAGCACTAGACAGACAAAGTGCATTTTGATGCTGAGCATGGTTAAAGCACCTGAATCTTCTTCTGTAGGGAAATAAATGATGGGAACTGATCTCAGGCTTCATTGTGGAATAAGTGCCAAGCTGCCTGAGATGTCATGGTGGGTATGCTGGGTATGGGAGTCTGGAGGGTTTTGCTCATGGGCCTGGGCAGGTAAAGGGATAGGTTCTGAGGATACCAGTCCAGGTTCAGGAATCTCGTCAGGTCAGGAGTCATAAAAATTTTATGGGTTTGGTCTCCAGCCTGTCATGTGTTGCTGTATGCTTTCATGCAAAAGTAGCACTCCCTGAGTTCACTGTGTGCAGTGAAGTACAGAGGAGGGTGAAAGGAGTTCATCCAAAGGGGATGGAGGAAAGAGATAAATGACAACGAGAGTGGGCTTTGTAACCTGTGGTGTCTCTTCCTTGTTCTTCCATGAAGAAGATCAGCTTAATTTCCTAATATGTGACAAAGGAGGTGTAGAAAACAAGCAGAAGGGAGCTTTTCCATTTAATAATAAGGAGAGAATTGGCGGAGAATGTCAACATGGTGAGAATGACCATTAAAAGCTAAAGACAGCAAGGAGGAAAGCAGCAAAATAAAAACAATGAACTCCAAAAAAGCAGACTTCAACAAAGCTAAAGAACTAACAGGTAAGATCTCCTAGGAGACTGTTTGTGGGGGCAAAAAGGCCAAAATCATGTAATGAGAGGCAACTAGTGCTGGGAAATAGAAATGAAAAGTAGCATGAGGAAGAATGAAGAAGATGGCTAGTTACTATTCAGTGGGGAAGCAAAGCCAGGAAAGAAAGTTGAAATGTTTAATCATGCTTCTGCGTAAACCTTTGATATAAAGATGAACTGTTATCAGGTAACCAACACAGTTAACACTATTGGCCATTAGGTAAGATGTCAGCCTTGACTAAGGGTAAAATGGTATAATAATACATAATATAATATAGAATGAAGTTGATATTTTCAAATGGCCTAAACTTGATGAATATTTGGACCATTTATAGCATTAGCTGATGGAATTGCAGATTTGTAAGGTTATGTTTGAAAAGTTGTGGAGGATGGCTAAAGTATCAGACTAGAAAAAGGCAAGCTGTGATGCCTATCTTGGGGGAAAAAAAAGACAGAGGATAATAGACTCCTTGAATAAATTCTGCTATGAATAATTGTGTCATTTTTAAGCACCTAGAAGGAAATGAGCATATGAGTAACAGTTCTGTTAAGACCAAATCATGTCAAATAGACATAATTATTGGTTGTAACTATGTTAAAGCAGCATATCATATGGAGGGAGGGGAAGCAAGAGATATCATAGATCTTCATTTTCATATAGCTTTCAACACTGTCATAAGCCAATTATAGAAGTATAGTATAGATGAAACACCTGTACAATAGATGAGAAACTGGCAAACTTTATCAAGAAAATAGTTATCAGTGACCATGATCACTGTCAGTGTTGACATAAATAATTGTCCACTATGAAAACAGAAGGAGGTTTGAAGTAAGACTCCAAATGGTGTGTCCTGGATCTGATACTACAACATTTTCAAGTAGTGTCTTGGGTTGTGGAATAAATAGCCTGCTTGCTATATTTGCAGACAACATTGAGCTAGAAGGGATTACATGTGCATTGGAGTCTAAAAAAAAGATGAAGAAGAGGGGAAAGTAACAGTCTGGAAGGACATGATGGCCTTGAAACAATAAGGTGTTGCAAGGAGGAAATAATCTGTTGTCCATAGATTGGTGAATAGGGCAAGATTTGCTGCTTAAACTGCAGCAAGGAAATCCAGGCTAGATACCAGGAAAAAATATTCATAGACAATGAAAACTGGTATAGTTGGGGAATTACTAGAGGTCTATAAGAACAGCTTAGACAATATAGCTGTCAGGAGTAGCTTTGGTAATCCTGTCTGGGGGCTGGAGGATGACTTGCTGATGTCCTGAAGTTGGTCTAGCCCTACAAGATTGTTATGCCAGCATATAGTTTTGTGAATATAGTCTATCTGGATATATTTTATATCATTTTATTTTTAAGAGAAAGTCTTACCTTTATAGATACCGTTCCATCCACCTAGCTGGGCATTTCCACTGTGAGCCTCCAAGGATCCTCCATGATCAGATGCAAAATAAATGAATGTGGTATTCTTCAAGCCTTTTTTGTCGATAACATCCAGAAGCCTTCCTGAAGACACAGTAAAACATTGTAATTATGCCCTGATTTTTTAGGTCTTGAGTCAAAATACATTGAAGGCAGAGTCTTTCCATTGACTTGAATGAGAAAATATAGACAAAAGGTCCTTTTCTATTTTTCTGTTATGAGCGTCTATACAGAGAAAAATCATGCATTGTGGGAATAAGGGCCCAATGGAAAGCAGCTGAAGGTGACCCAAACTTGGTTGTGGAGTCTACAACAAGGAAAACAGAAATTAAAAACAACTAGAAAATAAATTGAATTAATGATTCTTTATTCAAGCTGCTTGGCATACACTGTCATCTGTACGCTACAAATTCTCGGATCTGAGGACTGTCTCCATTGTGTAGTCCCAAGCATCTCAAAAGTGCTTAAATTACGAATAATAGTGCTGTCTAGATTCTTAATTGTAGAAAACTGCTCTGTCTCTGTTCTCACCATGTACTAAACAGGGACTTAGGTCAGGCTGCATACTATCAACCAAAAACTTCTCCTGCTGTCAGTGGTAAAAACTCCACAGAATGCAATTCAAACCCGACTTCATAATGTTTTTGGTACCACTAGCAACAAAAGTTTATACAGAGTATGATTTATCCATGATTGTTCTTCATCACCACCCAGTGCATGAAAGTATCTTCACCAGGAACAGCTTCTGTAGCTACAGAAGAAACAGCAAAAGCTGAAGTATGCAAGGAAAAAGCATGAACTAGTGAGCAGGTCATATGCCTAATCTGTTCTGCTCTACAGGCTTCCTGTGTGTTCTTGGTCAAGTTACTTAGTGCCCTTACCTAAAAATAGATACCTGCCCAGAAAAGAATTTGAATTTAATCTATGCATCCTGGTTCCAAATTTGACCCCCAAATCTAGCTGTCTGACCCTAGAAACTTCTGTCCTCAATAGCTTCTATCCTGTTTAGCCTATACATTCCTTATGCCCTTGCACTTTTGCTACCCAGTTCTGAGCAGCTTGTGCCTAAAGTTGATCAGTGCCCAAAAGTTAGGAAGACGAGTACCAGAGTCCTCTAGTAGGGCTAGATCTTACAGGGGTTCTCAGGCTGTCCATCACAAGCAATTGGGCTGCTCACAAAATACAATTTTTTAAACAGGGTTATTGGAGGAAGAAGTAGTTCAGGGAACTTCAAAATCTTGGTCGGGACAGGAGGTGACTACTTAGGCTGTAGGTCATTCATTTACTATTTGTAAATGCAAACAATAGCTATCTCCCTCCCTCCTGCTGAAGCAGAAAGGAACTACAAATTAAGGCTCAGGTCTAAATCCAGGCTCTAAGTGCAAATAAGTTTTTAAACTTAATTAACTTATTAAGTGAAATTCCACAGCTTTTTAGTTTGGGCTTTTGGCTAGGAGGGAGGAGTCCGCAGTTCTGTTTTCTGCTCTCAGGATTATTCTTTGATAAAAAGGAACAAATACACAAACCGACGACTGTCTAATGTAAAGTCATCAGCAGCACCAGCTACAACTTTTGAAACTAGATGCTGGTAATTTTTTTTAACAAAAGGGAGCTGGGGAAATGTCAGACATATTGATAAATAACATGATAAAGCACATACTGGATTATATGACTGCATTTATCACTGTTCTGAATTTATCAAAGTGCAGCACAGAACTGTGTTAATTGAAGAAGAGAAAGAGAGAACAACCCTCATAAGAATAGGTTGCACTTTCATCTTAAGAAAAAAGAAGAGTGGTAATGGAATGTCCATCTTTGGAGCTGGCTGTATATCCAAGGCAAGTTCACTGGGTTTTGTCATATATAAATAGGGACTTCTGTAACCACCTCTGTAATTTCTTTTCCACATTCAAATAAAGGAAGGATTTTACTGAAGAAGACCACTCACCCACCATCCAGTCCATCTCCTCAACATTATCTCCATATAGGCCATGTCTGCTTCTTCCCAAAAATTTCTCTGTGGTAATGAGAGGAGTGTGAACATGTAGAAGGGAAACAAAGAGAAGAAACGGTCTATGCTTGTTTCTGAAATCAAAGAAAATAACAGTAGTCATTTCTCTGCAAACTGTTACTCAAAACAAAATATAAAAAACCCCCTCAAAATGTAGCAGTGACATAATTGTGATTAGTATCTAAAATAAAAATTTCAGATTCCACCATCTTTGCATTTTTGAGGTTTTGGGAGACAGAAGGGATTAAAACTCATCTTAAAGATTTAGGTTCTCTGTTGAGACCAAAATAGTAATGGGCTTTTTTTCTGGTTCTCAATTAGACATGTGTGGAATGTTAAATAAATAAATCTGGAAGTTCTTAGCCAAAAAGCTGATACTCTGTCAGAGACAAGGAGAACAGGATTCATTTGCTTAAACCTAAAGATGGGTGTCACTGAGTGTCTCAGACATCCTCATGGCATTGGCAGATATGACACTGGACCTACAAGGGAACCATATTCCTTCAAGGTTGGCAGCTAGAAGCCAGGCAGGATATCCTAAGACATCTGAAATTATCTATATTCAGAGTTTCACAGAAAAGAGATTTTTCTCCAATCTCCAATTTCACATAAGAAATAAAGTCTTACAGAAATGGTATAATCCTAATCAGAGAAATGCCCAGATTTGACACATGACAGAACTGAGAATTAAATGCTTAATTTAGTTCTAGTTGAGGTTATCAACGTTTGTGTAAAGGAAGGACATCTTTGGAAAAAAGGCAAGACAAAACAAAACTCAGTATCACTCTCCTGTTTGTAAAATATTAACCTGCAACACTTCATATGACAGTCCATCCATCAAGCCAAGATCATTTTTGCATGCCTACTGCCAGAAGGCCCAGTCCTTGGCCAGGACCCCTTTGTATTATGTAAAAAAGTCCTGAAGAGAACAAAATCATCGTCCCTTTCCTGAGGAGCTGACAAACTGTGTGTAAGACAAAACACAGCAGTTGGATGCTGACAATTACAGGGACATGCAAAAACAGCAAATTGATGCTGGCCAGCATGAGGAGTGGCTAGTTCAGCATGCCGCCTGCCAACCTAGTGCTGTATGACACAGCAATAATATCATTAAAAAAAAATCATGAAAAAGTAATATGATTTTTGTCGGTTACCTTTCAATGAATGAAACTGCCTCCTTAAGCATATTAGAAGTGATTTTGTCTAGCTTCATTGGTTGTTCAGTGATATCATGGTTTCTCATCAGGATACAGTTCCAGTACTTGGTGAATCCATAGCTGGAGAACCAGGAAATGAAATACAGGAAACCATAGATGGCCAGACATATGATTATTTTCCATTTTACTGAAAATAAGTTGGTAAGTTTTCCAATCAGAAGTGTAAGCACTGCAAGGATGATTATCTGTGTGTATAGCCAATAGGTATCTTGCAAAGACTTGGCCAGTTCAGGCTCATCTGTGCCTTGACACTCATTCAAAAGGGTRGAAGGCATGCCATAAAAATAATCAAAGCCATGATTTAAAGGATGGTGGCAGTGGTCATAGCGGGATTTGCAGTTCACACCCAGATGCCACTTCCCTGAAAATGTAAAACAAAGATATTAGATCCAAAGGCATTACTCCTGGGTGCTTCTGCCTGTATTTGTAACAGGTTGGTGGTGCTCCTCAGTTATGGCCCAGCCGCAGAAGGAGCAGGTGTGGAAAAGGAGCAGGCTCTCAGGTAGCAATCACACATGCTGGCATTAATCTGACTTCAACAGCTGGTTTTCCTCATCTATCTCAATTTAAAAAATTCCATGTAGAGTAAATGGCCCAGCTTGGAGGCCTTGCTGAATGAGAACAAATATGGCTGTGATATTTGGTGCTTTTTATTTTAATATGATGACCTAACCTTCCATTAATGGTAGGGGAGAGGAAGGGAGAGTGCAGGGGAATCCTATGTGCCAAAAGAAGCAGCTAAGCACAAAAATATTAGCTAATTTACACACCAGTTCAATGTGACCTTCACATTCAGGAAGAAATTTCAGCAAGAAGGTGTACACATTGGCTTTATGTGTTTATATTTATCTTAAAATAAGTAGCAAAAATAGGCCATTCTAATTATGCAGTACAACTGGAGTGATCATGTCATATACTGATAATGAACCTTAATGAATTCATATTACAGAACAGTGTAATTATCCTAACACTGAAGGACAGTCTATAACCATGGGCTTAGGGGCTATTAGCCAGACAAATAACTTCTGAGGACTGCTAACCAAATCTGTGCTCATGTATATGGATGTGTTTTATAGCATCAGCTAAACCAGACTGCAGTGACCTAGGGCAAGTTCTCCCCTTTGCACAGGCTTTTGTGAAGCCAGTACATCACCAACATGTACTGGCTCACTTCAATCMCCAATTTAAGAACTAAATTGCACCTCAATGTGGGGGACCCCAGCAGAGGGGTGAAATTCACAGTAATTATAATTAAGCAACTAACACCTTTGACAACATAGTTTAAAAATGAGAGGTGCTTGAAGGACACATTCTTTAATTGCTATTCAGGCAAAACTAGCAAAGAGTTAGTACAATTTTCTTTCTTGAGCATGGGATCTGATCCCAAATGCACTGAAGTAAATGGGACTTTTTCAACTTTTTTATCTCACCTAGCTGAGTTGCATTTTGCGGATAATGAAGGTCCTTCTAGAGTCTTAACTGTGATAATAAGCAGGATGCCTAAGTACAGAAAATCCAGCTATCAGATACAATTAAGACCACTGTAGTGTCTGACTACCAACTGGCAGACATTTTTCTGCTTTAACAGATCAGTTAATATCTCTGTGTTTTTTTCCTGAAGCAGTCTGTACTGAAGAAATATTTTTTTCCATTGCATTTATATCTGTTTGCGGTATATATCTATGTATTCCATATGTCTTCATTTTGGATTTATCACATATGCTGCCAAGACATTGGGGGTTGTGCGTGGGATTCTAAAAACCTTGCTGTTTTTGAAAGTTGTGCAGACAGGAAACTCTAGTTAGCTGATCCTAGACATTTTGGCAAAGAAAAATATTTATGGAAACAGCCTCATCTGAATAACAAGCAATGAAAAGGTGGCAAATTGCTATGTCTCATACCTACAAGTGCTGTCGAATAACCTTGCTGGTGCAGTATTCTGGCAAAAGTGGTTTCATTCGGCGGGAGCCCACCAGAACACCCATTCCAAAAAAGAATACGCCTTTCAGTGCTGGATGCCATCCCTAGAGAGGAGTAACAGCATTTAAATAATTCAGGCTGTTTTATTTCTGTTCAAATTATTCTTTCTAATGAATGTAAGCATGGGATTCAGTTCCCTAAGCCTAGTACTTTTTTATAAGCCATTTTATATGCCCTAGGTTATTCTGATTGGCACTCAGGAGGATGTCTCCTCTAAGTCTTGTGTTGTATCTGCTAGCCAATGCAGATATCTCACATATTCTAGGGTGTCTAAAATAGCACTAAGATGCCTAGGTTTAGACAACTGAATAGCTGCCTTAGGTAAGCTTGTCCTTAAAACCAAAGTTCTGTCAAAATATGTTGTAAAAAGCATGAGAAGTTTTATATAGAATAGCAAGGTTACAGAGCCAGCTGTATGTACTTCCTAAACTTACAGTTCAAGATTACATTCTCCATAAATCTAACTCCTTAGCAAGTCAGGATCATACCAGAGGAGCTACACTGATGATTACTGACATAGAAACTGGCTGAAGTTTTCTATCGTGGTTTTGAATGGCTGGAGTAAATCTGTTTTAAAAATTCCTTGTTGACAGCTGTTCCACAGTCTAACAGATTTCACTGTGTTTGTCAGGATATTTAGAATATTATGCTTTTCTTTGCTTAATATAATCTTAATACCACGGCATATACTGTGCTTGTACAATTACCTTCTTCATGTTTCTACCTTCAGGTAGAGTCATCTATCTCTGTGTTGTTATATAGCTACATTAAAGATATTTAATGTGGGGATTTTCTCATAGAAATCAACCAATAAATCTAGTCATCTTTGTTTTTGCCCTTCTCTCTGAGGCCCGAAAACCTCAGATTAACTAATTTTTAAAAAGTTTATCTAAGGGTATTTTTAATAGCAATAATAGCCAGACAAACTGCAGTGAACCAGTAGAGAGAGTCCCACCTGATCTGATGGGGTATCTGCCTGTGAGGAAGGCTGCTCTGCTCGGTGTACAGACAGCAGCTGCAGCAACGTGCTGAGTAAGCTTCACTCCTTCCTTTGCCAGGCTGTCAATGTTAGGGGTCCTAAAAAGAAAATCATGTCTCTGAGAAAATGTATTATATAGGTGTTCTTAGTATCGCACTCATTGTTCCTAGTTTTATTAAGGACATCACCACCAAATTTACAAATCTCTCTTTTTACCTACAACTCAGCTAGGAAAGCTTTATGTTACATATTTTTGAAGACACCTTGATTTTTCTTAAAARTGAATTTTCCATGGACAAAGTTTTTGTTACTAACTACAAAGAAAGAAAAGGTAATTCAGGTCCATCCCATATCAAATGCTCGTGCAGCAGAGTGATAAAAGACTGCAGTAATGAATACAGGACAACACAATTTGCAAGACGATGGTAGGTTAGAGTAAGTAGAGGATATTTTGCATTCCAAAAAAGTCATTTCATTATCATTTACTCTGTGGCAAAAAGACTGTTATTTTTAAAGTTTAAGAAATAAAACTAAAACTTACTGTACCTTGAATGACTGAGAACAAATATTTATAATTCTCTTTGCAACCTCAACATGTGCATGCACACAAACACGGTGTTTATTGAAATTTATTTATATAAAGATTGATAACTGCACTAGGGATATATGTATGATACAGACTGAGCTGTCATTCCATCACTTGCCTGCTAGAGTTGTTGTTGGATATTAAGGACTGAGGTTAAGATTTGATATTTCAGCCCTTGAGCTGGTGTAACTTACAAAGTATACATGCCAGAATAATATAGTTCACGTGTACGTTTACAAAGTTCTGACTTTATAAAATGAAAATTAGAAGTCTAAGAAAGTCACTCAAGCATGCTTGTGCAATTATTATTCCACTAGCAACTACTGTAGAACATTTATTTTTTACATGCTTTGAAAAGAAATGTGTCTCAATAAATTAATCTGTTAAATTCAAAATATGTATGTCTGGTGTTGTAATGGCATTAATTATAATAGATTTTCTAGTACTAAGTGTCATCAGCATTTTTTACACTAAAATTCACCAGGAAGGGATCATTTCTTTTGTTGCATACATCCTTACCTTATTGTATCATTGCCATAGCAACCTACATCTCCAATACCCAGATCATCAGCCAATATCAGTAAAATATTGGGTTTTGAAGCATTTGATACAAAGGTTCTTGGAAAAAAGCATAAAAATATCCAAATGTTTAGGCAGCTCCTGAAATTAAAAGTAAAAAAGTAATATTACAAGAAGTATTTGTAAGCTTTCTAACATTTTAAACTATTAGTGTTATGAGGACTCAACAAAGATGGAAAGAGCTACCAAATACTGTCGGCAGATGGAGCTCCTGAATACATAGAAGAGTTCCTGAGTTTTCTAAAAATCAGTAAAATTTTTTTCATTTACACAGGAAATAACTTCTTGTGTGCATTTCTTTATTGAGATTTGCATCGATCTCAGCAGATGTTTCTGACAGAATGAGTGCTTGGATACTTGCAAGTCTACTGCAGTACCCCTGAGACAAGCTGTTGTGTGTCATGCAACACACTTCTAAGGCTCCTTGAGTCAGCACGACTGGTTTGGCTGCACACTGGTTATGATGTTAATGGCTTGACTGCTGCACCCAGCGCTAAACACAGCATCTGGAAATCCAGGCTTCAGCCATGGGGCCATCTGCAAAATCAAGGTTGCAGCAATGGGCTTAACCGTGGGAATCTTCCTAGAAGAACCTGAGAATATTTCAGCACACAGCTGAGCTGCTCAAGGTGTTTGCAAGAGACAGCTTAAAGACCTTCACCTGAGGTAAAAAGTATATTCTAGAATATATCTACTGACTGGTAGATAGGCTTTTAAAGTCCAGACTGAGCTCATAGATTTGGCAGGTAGAAACACTGCACTTTCAAATTTATAATTTTTTTTAGACTTAGAAGTTCTTCAGCGGGAATAAACATAACGGTATTTTATAACTGTTTCTGGACAGTGATTAGTAATTCATATTAAAGTACTTCCTTGAACGCATTACATAGTTTAACAGATACCACAAAGTGATGAATGCATATTAAGTCTGTTGTATTATATATTATAAATACTCCTGAACCTCCATGTCTTATAAAAATAGGGTAGTTCAAAGACCATCAGTTATAAATCTCTATTAGCTGCTCTTAGATTCTCAATAAGCTTTTAAAAAAGAGAAATCAGTTCACATTTTCTTACACACAACACTTCATAAAACCAGGAAAGACCCTCAGTGAATGTCTTTTCTTACCATTGTTTTCCCTGGTAAACTTCTTGGCTTCCTTTTGTGTGTAACAGGTGCATAGCTGGTTACACAAATTCTGGTGAAAAAGGGAGAAAAAAAAATCAGAGCCAAGCAGCTCTGGTGATCTTGTCTGTGAAGTTAGTCATTAACTACCTCGCATTACCACAATCATATGGCCAGTGCCTGTGGCTGGTAATTGTGGAGATGGACTGAATCACTAGGGCTTGATTAGGCAATCCCTGAACTCCTGAATGCTTGCAGAGCCCTGCTGAACTGTGACTACAGATAGGAAAGAGCACTTCTGAGGACAAGGAAGGTCAGACAGATAGGGCTCAGTCGCACAGCATCCTGACTGTTCTCAGCTGCCTTTAGCTTCGGGGGAGTTGTGAGTGTTCAGCAAGAAGACTAAATGCCCAAGGTTTTAAACAAATGTTAAAGATGGCAATTATTAAACCCACACACAGAACCGTTGGTGATCACTGAAAGGAAGGTTTCCATTAAGCTGCAAACAGTAGGCAATGATAAGTAAAACTAATTTCTCAAACTCTGGTTTACCTCAAATTATCTTTTAAGTTCCAGGGGGAGAATGTAATCCTTACTGTGAGCTTAGAAACTATAAAGCACTCCTCAAAGAAAAGCCAGCCTGGAAACTAATCTTTACAGTGTACTGTTAGGGAAAGGATTGTCTTTTAGGTTTGGAAAAGATCTAGTATGTTCAAGGAGGTACTTCAGTCTAAATGTTACTAATCACTGTCCAGCAACTTAAATACCAGTATGATTGTTGCCCCTGAAGAACTTCTAAGCCTAATGCCATTTACAAGTTTAACAGGCCAGTGTTACTACCTGCCAACTCTCTGAACTCAGGCTGGACTTTAAAAGCCTAGCCTTTTAGTTCCTAAACATTTTTTGTCTGGGAAGTCAAATTTTATAAGTGGAAGTAATTTCCTATGCTTGTTGAAATAACCAGTATAACTAATCTGTTTGGACAAAGAATGGTTTTGGAAATGCACTCTTAGACTAAGGCATCTGCAGAAAATGTTGCACTGAAGATGTGAAAGTCATGCAGAAACACATGATAAATTGGTTCTACAGGGACTGGCACAGGCTTATCTTAATGCTGCAAAGTAAATCAGAGGTACTTTTTATTTTCTTCCATGTGGAAAGAGATCAGAATTTTAAATATCCAATCCATGGGAAATTCTTACTTTCCCACACTTCTTTCCATTTCAAACCAGCAAAAGAACAAAGATGTTCTTAGTTCCATTAAGGAAAAGTTTGAAGCTAATAAGCATAGTTACTTTCAACAAAAAAAAGATGGTTTGCTTCCATTTTGATTTTTTATTTTTGTAATTGCAGAAGGCACATTTGTAAACAAAAAGTCACTTCTAAACACAAAATAAAAGTTCCTAAAAAGTTCCATCTTGACTAATGAAAGACTTGTTCTTTTTTTTTTCCCCCCTCAAATCAGTACATTCTCAAATGGGAAAAAGCAGCATTTTCTGAGAGAATTTCTTTTCCTGCCTTTAATGGTATATAAGAATGCTACAGTTGCTTTGTATGGCTGCAAAATGATAAACTGGACAGAGCAGGACATAATCCTGCCCTATGAATTTCAAAGAATGAGCCATAGCATAAGAAAACTGTAAATGATGCTATTCTTACTAGGAAAATAGTGTAAAAGTGGTCAGATCCAAGTCCACTGATGATTTTTACAAATAACATCTAGGTGCCCATCTGGCTGTGGCCAAAATGATATGCCTTAAAAAATTATACTTCTTGTCTGTAGCCCTGCTTCTTATGTGCTTAATCTCTGTTAGATGTAGCATTTTCCATATGGTTTATGGCGCTTCCCCCTCTTTATGGGCCGGTTCCTGAAAGATAGTACTGAGACTCTATCCTCCCTGCTCACTGGCCGACTCAGAGGTTAATGGGGAAGCAGAGASCCCCCTCTCACCAAAAGTATTGCCTATGTTTGAAGAAGGATCTTGTTGCCAATGCAGATGCCACAGGCCTAGTGTCATGATTCCAAAAAAAGGCTGTATTCATGTGAAGCAAAGGACTCACTGCTAGGAGTTATTATCACTTATTTGTACGATACTGGTGCCTCTGAATCACAGCCTAGCAGCAGTTCCCACTGAAGCACCAAGGAACTAATGGCCCCATGAGGTGCTGAGGTAACGGTAAGGCGAGTACACAAAGGCATTAACCTGGGAGGAGGAAGCGGCAGCAATGGCTCTGGCCTTCTTCTGTAACAAAACTTCTCTGCGGTGCTTTAACAAAGCCAGCAGGGCTCTGCCTTCCCAGCAGCTGGCAGGCAGCTTTGTGTTTAAAAGGATTGCGGGGGTACATGCGTAAGCCCAAGCTGTTGCAATGAAAATGTTCTCAGTCTAGGTTGAGTAACTGAGGATTGTTACAGCCCCTATAAGCTGTAATAGAGCAAAAGTGCCAGACAGATCTGAGCATCTAAGAAATCCCTAGGTTTCCTAAAGGTGTCCATAAGTTTTCCAAGCTGGTATAGCAGCTCTGTTATCTGCTGCTTTCTCTTAATAGGTTCCAGTGGCACAGCCACCAGTGCCAGCATTTACATTGTTATTTAGATAGAGACTTTGTACAGCCCCGAAGGAAAGCTGTGAACTTAGAATCAGGGAGTTGCAGTGGTCCTAAAAGATATTTGGGTCTTAATACCTTTGGTTGTGGCATGCTGAAAATTAGTGCTCTCTGATTTACTGCAAACCATTTTAGGAACACTACTCTTACTGAAAGGCTAGAAGAAATACCAAGCTTGTAAAAAAAAAAAAATCCATTTAAATGTGCATATTCACCTTTTTCTTTTAGGCGCTGATTCGTTCTAAAAGTAAAGCTCTCACTGACATCACTATGAGAGCATGGCAAACACAGTCCTGGGCCCTAGAGCTTGTTCAGTTCCCTTATCTGTTAAATGAAACAAAAAAAAATTTTTTTAAAGCTAACAAACACCTGCCTCTAGAAATCAACACAGTTACTTACAGAAATCCAAGAAAACATCAGACTGTAATTCCCTCTCTAAGCCAGCAAGACACAGTGAACAGTCATCAAGACTAATAGAGGTCAACTCCTTTTTAACAACATGGAAAACAAACCCTTGTCTCGATTAATCTTCTTGCACCGAAATTCCTCTCACTCCTTGGTTTGCTTAGCAGCACGGATCCGCTAAGATCACTGGGAGGAAGTGAGACTGACTTGATGTTTTTCCCCTTACCGTCCCTTCCCCCAGTCTTCACACAGCGATTGACTGGGATCCCCGCCAGCAACAGCAAGCAAACTGGAACTGCCGTTAAAGTTTTACATGAACTCCTGGCTGACCGAGTGCAAAGTATTCTCGAAATCCTGGCACAACATGGCTGCTGCCATTCCTACATTCCCTGTGCAGTTAATTCTATGCACACTTGCATAAACCCCATCACTGCTCTTTCAGTGCCACGAAAGAGATGCTATAAATAATGTATGCCTATAAATAATAATGTCTATTCATTTGTTGACATTTCAGGCCCCTGAATACCTTGAATATTAATACCATGAATGCTGAATTTAACACTGTATTTGAGAGAAGTCAGTAGAAGTCAGTGTGACAGAAAGGTGTAGCAGCTGAAACTATGAGATTTGTATAAAAGTGCTGGAAGAAAAGTATAGTTGAAGGCAGTTCGATTTGTTGATCACTTTGCTCACATGGTTTACATTTGGCTTGGTTGATCACTTTGCTCACATTTGGTTATTTTTATACGAGACAAATTGTCAAAATTGGCTACTTTTACCAATGCCTATTTGATTATAATACTTATTTGGTATGATTACATAACATATTTGTGATGTTTCCCGTGCAAAGATAGTTTCTTGAAAATTACATCATGCCTTGGGAAAGGTGATTCTTTAAAAGTTGCTAATACTGTAAGTATTAATCTATATCTGTCTTCAGTACAAATTATAACTAAAGTCTTTTAGCTTTTCTACACTGTTTCCATCATTCTCACCATGTGATCACTGCTGAAGATGTGCCCATGCTGTTGCTGGACTGCCTTAAAAAAAAAAAAAAACCCCTTATGTTTTTCCCTGATAACAAAACTAAGGATCTGGAAGTGGAGGGGGCATTCTGCTAGTATGGACTTTGCATCCTGTTACTCACCACTATGTTAGTCACCCAATACAGAGGTAACAGCTATGATTAGTTATTGTCTTCAGTAGAACTAAACTTTCAACCAAAATCTTGTATTAGAGTTACAGCTTTGTGATAACAAAGCAGAAAGGAAATTATTTTTTTCTCTGCATTTTGAGCCCTGCAGTATTTCCTTCTCTTAAAATAACCTGTTTTTGACTGTGCCTAACCACAGGAAACTATTGTTTTTTCACTACTGCCTACAGATGAATTCCCTGCCAGCAAACACTTAATTTTGAATCATGGCGTGCTTTATGCTGCCATTGTCTATCTGGCTGTTCTCACATGTCTGACTTCTAAAAGCAAATATTGTCATTCAGATATTCCTTCTTACATGTAAGACGGTTTCTGAGGGAACTTCTGAACTAGCAGAGCAAGTAAAATGTTTGCAGGAGCACTCCCAGGGGGTGGAGGGGAAGCTATCAATATCAATAATCAGTTTCCATTTACTTTCTCCAAACCCCAATTTCTCTGCAATGTTTTACCAGCATGCTTATAAAAACCTCTGACTTCATCTACCTTCTGCAGAAAACAGTCCTTAGTACATACAGATCAAGGCACTAAAATCCCTGTAACTTCACTGTGAATTTCAATGTAAACAGAAAGTCAAACATCTCCTTAGAAAAATCTGGCTAAGGTTACACCACTGATTTTGGGGACYAATATTGTCAAGATTCCTTTATCCGAGTGGTGGCTTGTAAACAGTTTAAAATTAAGTATCCTGCTACTAAATATTTTTAAGCATTAATTCCAATGACTCTCTCAAGTGGACCTTATTTTTCTGGAACTGACTTTGAAACAGTGTAAGTTATTTATCCAAAACATTTTTATTGGCATCTTTTATTCAGTAAATTTGTATCCACCAAACTAGTATACAATAGGAGGAGCAAAACATTTACTTCCTTGTTGTAACTGTTGTGGAGTTATTTTGGACTTCAACATTTTGTATTTTATACTATCTGTGACATGTTATTGTTACTCAGTTAAAGCCACAGACTTGTTCCAAAAGTTCTTTACAACTTGAAGTATATCCTTCACTAAATCAGATTCACTCTGTCTCAGGTGTTTAAGTGTACTTTATACAGCAATATTTTTATATTAGAAGACCAACAGAATTTAACAGTATTTTTGCAGAGACAGAGAAAGAAGGAGAGGAAGCAATAATGACTGAAACTACTATGTTTGGCTAGAGTATGACCATGACTGTGGGGGCACATATGCAACCATCCAGAGTTCTACAGAAGTCTAATATTTCTTACTGGCTGCCTGCTCAGCACCAGACACTAGACTCTCTGCAGAGTTTTCCAGTTGTCTTCCTTGAGTGGGCATAAATTAGACAGAGTTTAGGAATATACCTCTACAGTTGTCTCTTAGATGCAAATCTGAAAAACCGGTCTCTTTTCAGGCCCTTTTCCACACAAGACAGGAATTTTCTTAGACTTTTGCCTAGTTGTGAAAAATGAAAGGGAAAAAGTCTCTGTTCAACATTCCTGTTCTTTATTTTCATCTACTTTGCTTCCAAGACAAAAAATATTTTATTGGGCCCCAACATGATTCTCTTCTGAAAGCTTTGTTAGCAGAGGACTCAGAGTCACAGAACATATTAGTAGGCATTCATCTCACAAACTGTGTGTGCTGTCACCTTCCTTATCACACCAACAGAAAGGGAATGTCCCACAGCACGGCTGCAGCCACGGCTTCCACATAATGTTGTAAAAGGAGAGCTGCTCCGGGACTGGAGTCAGTGTCCTGCGATGCTCTTCAATGGCTCTTCCAATCTTCTTTATTACAATGTCAAAGAGGGGCTCAGTGTTACCTGTTAGAGGTTTGGCTTCAGAAGGGTCTCGTGAGAGATCAAACAGCAATGGAGGGTCGTGATGTGTCACACCTTCCCCAAAGCATGGGCAAATTCCTTTTCCATAACAAGCTCCAGCCCCGGGTGGACGGAAGACTGGGGTCACATAATGAGCCTTCCAGATGGCTCCACCTGGCAGGAAAGAAATGTTATGGCACAAGTAGAAGACAAGAAAGAGGAGGAAGAAGAGGAAAATGGAAAGTGTCTTCAAGCAACAGCAATACAGCTGTTTACTAAGGACACCTCCTCTCCTCATTACTTCCCTCACCCACGCTCATCAGAAATCAGATTCTCTACACTCAGTACTGATTTTGAAGAAGGCAAACACTAGAAATATGAAGAAAACAACAAAACCCATCTAACCCATCTACTATAATACTAGACAGCCTGTGTTCTCACTGCACCTCCTATAATCCATTTCTTGTATATTATGTATAAATATTTCTGTGCTGTGAGACACCTCCAGCTGGCCACAGTCACTGATATATCATGCATAATAATTTCAAGAATATCAGAGATCAGTATTGATAACCATCCATCAAACAAGAAATCTATCAGCTAGGAGGATGGCTATCAAGAGGAGGAAATGCTTGTTATGTTTTGCAGTTAGCATGAAACAAACTTTTATACTCACTGTCCTTTTGGTGCCACCGCACTGCATGCAAGTAGGACCCACAGTAGTGAAACAGGAACTCGTGCTCTGACTGTTGAACTCTTCCTCGCAGTAAAGGCACCAAGTTCCGTCCATCAATTACTCTAACGTGATGGGGAGAGCGGTATTCAAACAGGGGCAAACCTGACAGAAAGAGCTGCATACTTATCACTGTCCTTGCATTGGCTGCACCAGTGCTAGAGCTTACATAGTAATTTGGCCATACATTTAGAGCAGCCATCAGCATGTCAAGCTAATATTTTAAATCCCAAGGTAAAATGCTATTTTTTGAGAAACAGTAGTGTCAACTCATTCCATTTAGCAATATGTAAACAATCTGTATTTAGAGTCTGATTTACAGGGAAAAAAATCTTTTATTCAGGAAATCATTACTGATCTCAAAATTGTTTACATACAGAAATTTTCAAAGGAGCTTCATGAAACCTCTTGAACAAGGATGGGTTTAATGACTTTAGGAGGAATTTGGAAGTGTCCATAATTCAACAACTGCCCTGGTCATGTAAGCACCTGTGGGCATATCTGTCAGAGTTCACTCAATATTTTAAAATCTTAGAGACATTAGGCTTGAGGCTGAGGAATATTTGTGGGATCATCCGAGGATGATAAGTTTACTAAGAAACTCAGTGACCTGGGGGTAGTTAGCTATCCTGTCACACTCTTCCATGAAAACATCTCACTTTTTGTTAGTCTCAGTGTGAAGGTTTCAGTCTCAACTACAACRAATATTAAACAAGTAAAAACCTGAAACAGTTTCATCTAGAGATAGTTAGAATAATCACAGCCTGGAAGATGCAGCTGGAGATGGGGGTTCAGGTGTCCTGGAAAGAGGTCAGCATGTTTGACCCACATGACCTACATATACACTGAGTGACATACTCATCTGGCCATCTCTTCTTCTCCACTACAAATGGTGATTAAATATTAAAGGCTGAAATGCTTAAGGCTGAAATCACCAAGTTTGCTTTTTTCTTCCTGTTGAAAAAAAAAATTAAACAAAACCAAAAGAGATTATCTTTCTTCAGCTTTTCTTTAAATGAATCGCACACGTATTTTGAAGGCCTACAAGAGGCAATGGTTCCTCATTTCACAGCACTAGAAATGACAATAAAATGATAAAGTCAAAAATGTTGTCTTTTCAAGACATTGTAACTAGCCCTTCAATCACTCATGGCATGTACTTTTTCCTCCATTAGACTGGATTGGGAAGGGTGGTGAGAAGAAAAAAAGTTAACAGAAAAGAACAACTGAATTTCCTATCTGCATTTCTGTTCACTCCCTCATCACTATACCTACCACAGGGATTTTCTGCAGTCAGGGACCTTTATGGTGTCCAGTGGTCAGTAGCCTGCTCTTTTTAGTTCAAGCACTCAGCAAATACATTTACACACTTTGAGATTTCAGAATCTTTCCTGCACCTATGAACTCTATAGCCTACTGTATCTCCCTATTGTGTGTTGTAGTACATCATTGCAACAGGTCAGCAAAACCCACTGTTATAATACCTACCTCATCATAAAAGCACACACAAAACAACAGTCATTGACATCACAATAGATGACAGAGTAAGTGTGCTTTCTTGTCTCCATACCTGTCCTGGGGTAATATTCCTCCAGCCAGATGAACTACAGTGGGATAAATGTCCATAAGGCTTGTAGGTTCATCGATAACTATGCCTGCAGGTAACACTCCTGGCCATCTAAATATTCCTGGCACACGGATTCCTCCTTCCCAGCCTCCCATACCTTTTCCACCTGCAGTAAAATAAACCAATATATAGCAGTACAACCTCCTTCACTCAGCAGTGCATAGCATCTACCTTGTGGAAGCCAAAATTCCAAGTCTTTGATTTCCACTGTGCTCTGGGGTGTAGTTCAAGCGGGTATTAAATTGGAGGAAGCCTGATTTAGGCAAATGAAAACATCAGAAGCTGTGCAAGAAATGGATGGTTCACCAGTGATAATAGGTCTGAATCCTGAATCCTCCCCAAGCGCATCTTGTCACAACTTCATGTCAGGTCATAGGATGAGGTGGTCTGACCAGGCAGGGCTGTCAGGGTGGGTGGGAGGACATGCAATAGAGACATATTCTTTTGGCATGAAAAAGCCACTGCACTACATACCAGGCTGAAACATGTGTCACAGTGGAAGGGAGATGCAGGAAGTAAAGGGTAAGGTCCTCTTTGACCACCAAGGCCAATGTAAATGGCATTTGAATTTTAAGGCAATCACTGATTTTGGGTAGAGTATGAAAACATACAGGGACTAAATTGTTGTTGCAAGTCACAGCACAATGTGCCCTTCTTACTCTACTCCATATTGATTAGCTGGGCAGGTAAGATTTCTGGAATATAATGAGAAAAAGAAACAAGCAAATCAGGAAGAAGTCCTATTGTGGAGAGAAGAGAAAAAAAATATATCAACTAAATAAATGCCAGAAACTTGCACTTTCTTCTGTGGCTTTCATTTGAGAAAAACAAATGTCTTACAGGTATCAAACTATAAAACACCTTTATCATGGAGATGAGTAATAATGCTTGCATCTTACTGAAAGAAAAGGTGACTTAAAGATTAAAGCATCTCTGCATGACACCTATATTTCATCTAGAAAACAATGCAACTCATTCTATCCTTGACAGCTTGAGCAAGGCAAATTCATTATATATCTGTTTCTAACCTTCACATAAAGTCATACTGTATTTCCTACCTTTATAGATACCATTCCAGCCACCTAGCTGGGCAGATCCATCCTGAGCCTCCAACTGTCCTCCATGGTCAGAGGCAAAGTATGTGAATGTATTATTTTTCAAACCTTCTTTGTCCAGAGAATCCAKAATTTTGCCTTAAATTTAAGAAATGAGACAGCAAGATTCCTATTAAGCAAATAAAAAGATCAAGATATTTATAATGTTTCAAAACATAATCTTTTGCCATGCACTAGGAGAAGTTTTTAATAGTTTAGACTTCTTCAGATACCTTGGCTTTATTACTTTTCCTGCTTTAAAATACACAGGTATTTGTCTGAAACAAATCTTTCATGACAAATACGTACCCACCATCCAGTCCATTTCTTCTACGTTGTCTCCATATAAACCATGTCTGCTCTTCCTCAGAAATTTTGCCGTGGTGAAAAGTGGGGTATGAACATGTAGAAAGGAAATGAAAAGAAGGAATGGTCTGTGCCTGTTTCTTTAAGAAAAAAAGTTGTACACTTGGAATATTTAAAAAAAAAATTATATTCATTCGTGCATAGACACACACATTGGGTCTAGACTGTACCCACATCCAACATATCTCCACTGGTTGTGGTTAGCAGTTTTCTTATTGCATAAAACATAGGAAAGAAAGAACATGTTCAGTCAGACTGATTATTTTAAAGTTCTAATGTGTAGACAGGCATAGCATGTACAGAGTGCTTAAATGAATTAGATGCCCAACTCTGATGCCTTTTTAATTAAATGCAACTAGATGCAATCTCATATTTAATATTTATACAGCTTTTCTAAGGGGGTCACTTACAGTTTTCAGTATATTTGTTTTCACAGTCTTGAAGAAAAGAATAATTACTTTTCTGTTTTAGAGAAAGACAACTGATATGCAGAAATAATTACCCAAGGCTGTGCAGGCAGAAGAGGAACCTGAGGCTAGAATACGGACCATCTTAACTCAGCTTTCTTCTCAAATGTTTGAATGCCATGAAAATGAACTTCAAGTGTTTTTTAGATTTTTAGCAGGAATAATTGTGTAATGTGCAGCGTCCTATCTAGGTGTTTTATAGGGTTTATGAGAAACAGCACAAATGAAGCTTGTAGAATGAAATGTATAATTTAGCTGGTTAATCTTGGAACAAATGTATTATTTACAGATTACAGCATATAGTGAGTTGAAGTAGTTTCCTAATCATGTATCACTTGGTTAAAATCCATCTCATTTGCTGTAAGTTTAGATTCAAGACAGTTGCAACTGAAGTGTAAGCGAATTGGGTTTCTAAATAGAGAACTTTGGTACGAGTTTCAAAGTAGTTATCAAGACACAGCTCTGGTTTCTGGAGAAAACACTCTATTGCAAGAGTCCAGAACACCCTGCTCCCTTTAAAGAAAACTACAGCCAATCAGTTACCTTTCGATAAATGACACTGCCTCCTTCAGCATGAGAGAAGCAGTCCTTTCCAGCCTCATCGGCTGCTCAGTGATATCGTGATTCCTCATCAGGATACAGTTCCAATACTGCACAAAGCCATAACTGGAGTACCAAGAAATGAAGAAAATGCAGCCCACCAAAGTAAAACAGGCAATTATCTTCCAACAGATGGAAACCAAACCAGTCAGTTTTCCAGCAGTGAGAGTGAACACAGCAAGGGCAATTATCTGACTGTAAAGCCAAAGCTTAGCTTGAAGGGCTGCATCCAGCTCTGGAGGTTTGTTTTCTTGACAGTTGCTTAGAAGCGTGAAAGGCATGCCATAGAAGTAGTCAAACCCATGGTTTAGAGGATGGTGGCAGTGATCATTGAAGGATTCACAGTTTACACCTTGATGCCACTTCCCTGAAGGTTTTAAAGCATGAAAGAAATTAGAACATTAATGTAGACAACTCAAAAGGAGCCAAGGTAACACCGTGAGCAACTGTTTAGGAAATAGGTAAGTCACTCCCTTTTTGAATAAAGGGTATCAAAGCATTCCCCCAGTGCACAAGGATGCTCGTTAAATTCAATGCCTGATCAGGTGAATGTCATAGCATAATGTATGATTCCCCAATCGCCATGCAATAAACGGAGAAATTCGCAAGATGCTCAGCTACTGAAGTGACGAGGATCACATAATGATGGGGTTTCATTGGCCTTCAGTTAAAGGACTGAAAGCACTCTTAATTTGCAGACTGCTTTAATACAGTCCCTTTCTAACTTCCCAGTGCTTGACTAGCAATTTCATTAATAATAATTAACATAATGTTACAAACTTACTGGAAGATTCAATGAACTTTTGGCCGATATTAACAAATATCTTAATCGCCAGACTCAGGAAGATGATTTCCCAAGCATGTCTCTACTCCATATGAAAGAGACAAAAAGGTATAAACCAGCCTTTCACTCTACCCCTGCCTTGTCCACCAAATAGAGCGAGCAGACAAAAGCTGTCGTCTGCTTGGAAAACCTGCTGGATCAGAGGACCCCAAGGTTTGTTGCGGTAGGTAATCTCCACATAATTATAGGCTCAGTCAGGAAGACTTCACTTAATTAGCTATTGATTCAACACAGCCATGTCTGTTTCCTAACACTGGAGATGGCAATGGATTTGGCACATCTGGCCCAAACACTGGTTTTAAGGGAGCCAGTGTTGACTCTACTTAGCCAATTTACATGAAGGGGTTCTTTGCAGAAGCCTCTATCACTTGAACACTAATGAAAGCTGAACAGAAGGGAAGAAAGACACTTTGCTAGTAGATTTTAAAGATAATTGACAGAGGAATGATGGATCTTGAAGATCTTGAGGTCTGATCCASGTTACAGACAGAAGGATGCACTGGAGTGGTGCTTTCTTGACACTTTTGAAGCTTGGCTCCATCTGAGGAAACTGCCACAAGGCTATGCCTCCTTGGGGACTCACAACCTCACCTGTGAGATACTCCTGCTTTATCAGCTCAAACCTCTGCTCTGTGGGTACAAACTTTCTTGCTTGTACCAAGAAAATAAAACTCTCTCAGTGGACCAACCTTTAAAAAGTTTTAGGCCAAGCAAAATAAATGCTCATTCATTGCAACCATGAGTCAGTTTTTAATCTCTCCTGTTTCAGGTGCCCTGTACCTGCATTAATACTGTTATAAACTCTTTAAACTGTAGGATTTTTAGTCTTCCTGCATATATGAGTATTTTCTCCCCTCCACCTTTTGGAGGATTCATATCTTTGAGTAATGGACCATTTGGGGTGAATACAATCCCCAGATCTCCTTCATACAACTAGGTCATTCTTCAAACGCACGATAAAACATTTTCACTTACCTATCAGTCCAGTGGTATAACCTTGTTTCTGTAGCAGCCTGGCAAAGGTTGTTTCATTTGCAGGGAGCCCTCCTGACCCTGCGTTCCACTGCAGCGCTCGGTACCGATTGCTGGAGGCCATCCCTGACAAAAACAATCCAGGTCATTCTGTGCATGCCTTTCCCTCTGTGCGTGCAGAGGCTGGGCTGTTCTTGTCAGCCTCTGAGTCAGATGCTTCACCTGAAGCTAATGGAGCTCCTCATAAGAAGTAAAGCCAAGCATGTCTTGTAGGCAGTCACATCACATTATCAATACTGTATATAAGTACTTCAGGTAGTCAGGAGTTATACTTTAAAACAAATACTGTTTGACACCAGTTTTACCATCAAATTGGGAATAAATCAGTGGTGACAGTATATAGCAAGTTTTATTTTCTGCCTTTCTGAACAACTGCGATAATTCAGTCTCCCTGTTCTTCATCTAAAATGAGAGATAACAGTTGCATTTCCCTATCTCATAATGATGTATTGAATATAAATATGTTAAAATCTATGATGTGCTCAGAGTAATAAGGGTTATATGCTTAAAATAAATTTCCTCACCATGTATCTTTAAAGTCTTACAAAAAGGCTTGATTTAATTGTTGCTAAGAATTTGAAATAGAATTCCTACTCTGCAGGTGTAAACCTCAAACTTTTGGTGTAGCCACAAGGGTAGACTGTCTTCTCTGTATAAGCTGTAATTGTGGAAGTCAAAGGGAAGTTGCAGTCAACATTAAATCAGCATGACTCATGCCAGAAATGTAATGACTACAGCAGTGACATGTTTAGATGAGACACAGTTCACCCAACATATACACTGATTTTGCACTTAGTTCTCCTCAAGTAAGCATATAAGTTTCCTATATAGCTCCTAGCGAGAGAAGGATATGTATAAAGTTCTCCAAAAGGTGCCTGAATAGGTGTGGAATGGATCCCATGTTTCATTTTCAGTGGAGTTTTGTGACTTTCTGCACTACGGTGACATTGAACTTGCCCTTTTCTCTTGGGACCCTTATTTCAGCCCCTCACCTCTAACCATCACTGCCAAGAGGAGTTCCAACAGTTAGCACCATGCTGTGTTGCAATAAGGAAGTGAGAGATATTACTTTATGTTGTTGGCATTTCTCCATACTAATCTATTTGTATCATACACATCTCCCACATCCTATAAAGTAAGGTTAAAGGTCTGTCAGCTGATGAGGCAGTGGTTCCCATTCAGAAGTCATTTACCTAAAGTTTGAGCCACCAGCAAAGTATTTTCTATCGCAAGCCAAGGAAATAGAACAGGTCCAACCTGATCTGATGGGGTATCTGCCAGTGAGAAAAGCTGCTCTGCTCGGAGTGCAGAGCGGAGCTGCRGCAATGTGCTGAGTAAGTTTCACTCCTTCTCTAGCCAGACGGTCAATGTTCGGGGTCCTAAACAACAGTTTCATGTTATTAGAAGCAAGGTAATATCAAACTTATTTTAACAGATTGTCAAGAAAAACTAGAGATTTTGAACAGTTCCTCAAAAAGAGTTCCTTCTCTGTACATTCTCTAGGACTGGTGGGCTGTAGCCACTGGAGAATCCATTCTTGGGACACAGCCATAGAGTGCATTTTGGCAACTCTGAAAAGAAACTTAGAAATTGTTGCCACTGTTCAGTTTGAAAATAAAACTGAAACGGAAAGACTTACCTAGAAAAGGATGGTACTCCTCTATTCCAATACTTCCAGCAGGTCACTTTCAGCAGCCCATCTGCACCCTGAATTTCAGAGTTCATTTAGCCAGAGAATCTTCCTGGGCATCTAGAGCTCTTGGAACCAAGACTTTTTTGTTCCATGTTGATAACACATGCTATTTATTTCATAATAGAGTGATACCTTTACATACTTACACTTGTATGGGACCCTAGCTCTCCCAGAAGAATGGACTACAACATCATGATGAGTGTAACAGGCCTCTCAACCTGTCCTCACCACCAACAGCGGAGGACAACAGAGTGCCAGACACCCATTGCTCTGCACAACTGTATCGACATCACATTAGAGACAAATACCCAGAGCATCACAAGAAAATGGTACTGCACCTCTTAGATGTCATCAATCAAGGCACGTAAGAAGTGCTCCCAATGCCCATCCACTCCATCTTTGCCTTTTTAGTTTTGAAGGAATGTAATCATTAGTTTTGAAGGAACATCATCATGTAATGACTCATGTGGGTCAGCCCACAGGAGTCTGGATTGGAGTGTACCGGAGGAGGCAATGAGCAAGTGGATTAGGGATTCTGGAAAAGCACTGGGTGGATAGTGTAAGGCTAGACTGTATACAAAAAAAGAATGAAGAAATTCATGCATGAGGAGAGAAAACAGTAACCTTAATACCAGGGTCTTTGATTAAGAGATTAAGAATGTTTCTTATTTTATAACTAGGTTTAATTACCCAGGATAGATGTATTATAATGTTAAATATATTGTACCAAGAGATCTTTTACCTTATGGTATTGTTCCCATAGCAACCTATATCTCCAATGCCAAGATCATCAGCCACAAACAGAAGTATATTGGGTTTAGAGTCCATAGCTGCACTCATGCCAAATGTGTTCCAGAATAAACACGAAGTCAATGCTGTTACGAGGTATCTCCTGAAATACAACAAAGTAAGTTTTTACATATATGACTTGTAAGAAGTTGGAGAGAGATGGAAGCCACTGGCAGGAAATCTGAAGCATTGAAACACAGAGTAGTGGGAAACTTCATTTCCCAGCCACGCTTTCAGTAGGAAGTGGGAGGGTAGAGTTTTACTGGTTCCCTTTCTTCCATCTGCTCCAACTAGATGACTCTAGTCAGAGAGGCTGCAGTAGCCTTTCCACAGCTCAAGGAGCAAGGACATAAGGGAAGACTATCATCTTAGTCATCTGGCCTAGGAATTTTCATCTTGAATGAGTTGCATACATTTTAAAATTTATCAGAAAACTCTGAAGAGCTGAGAAAAAACAGTACTTCTATGATTCATAAATTCTATGAAAACTGGGGTTACATTCCAAAGTCATTTTGGCAATTTCTGAATATTTTGTCTCCAATGAATAAAGAAATTTAACCTACCTTTGGAACTGAACTGGAAAAAGTTAACCCCCCTGCCCCTCAACTGAAGAATACTTGAAACTATCTCTGACGAAGGATACAGAGAAGGCAGAGTTACTGAATGCCTTCTTTGCTTCAGTCTTTCCTGCTCAGGCCAGCCCTCAGGAACCCCAGACCCTGGAG